>NC_143580.1:217808501-218108501 GCF_048544385.1 Mastigoproctus giganteus | reverse complement strand
ACCAACTTTTTATAAATTTCAGGTGATATGTTCCTCCACTCGGCCTTTAACGCAGCCACCAGTTCGGCCTTGTTCTTTGGGCGATCTCGACGTGCACATACCCGATGATCCAATATATCCCAAAGATGCTCGATAGGGTTCAGATAAAACTGTGGGCTGACCAATCCAACTTTTCCCCACCAATGCCTTCAAACCACTCTGTTACGACCCGAGTAGTATGGCATGGCGCGTTGTCTTGCTGATAAAGGTATGAGCCTTCCCCGAAGTATTGCCATAATGTTGTAAGTGCATAATTTTCCAGGCTGTCTTGGTATTGCACAGCATTCATGGTTTTATCGATAACAACAATGGTCCCAAGCCAAACCATGAAAAGCAGCCCCATACTATAACACTTCCCCACCAAACTTCATTGTTGGGAGGACACAATCAGGAAGGAACTGTTCCCCTAGTATTCGTCACACAGAGGGATGGCCATCAGACTGGTAGAGTGTGAACCTCGACTCGCCTGTCCATAGGACTGTTTTCCACTGCTCCACAGTCCAGGATTCGTGCTCCTTACACCATATTAATCGGCGTCTAGCATTTGTTGAGGTGATCAATTCTGTTGAATGTGTCATCTTGCATGCCCACTTTTGCAATTGTCTCTTCGAAGCTTAATGTGCATATTTATAGCAGGTTCTGTGACGTGTTGCATGCATCCATAGAGGGGTGTCCGAATATTAATGGTAGGGCAGTGTATATGAGACAGAGTGTGTAGAGACTTTGTAAGAGAAGGGTAATTAATTAAACTGACTGCTCTATTTAAGTGGATGAAAAGCCTGAGGGAGGTTATGGGGAGTTCCCACACCCTCCAGATGTGGGAACAATATTCAATAGTAGGGTGGGCTTGAGATCTGTACAGAGTGAGTAGCTGTTTAGAAGAAAAGTAACGCCGAGAGCGGTAGAGAAAATCCAGTATTTTAGATTCAGAGGAAGCAATATTTGTGATGTACTTATTCCAAGAGAGATATAGAAGTCAGAGTAATCCCTAATAGAAATAAGTGATCATAGAAAATTGAGTGTCGTCGAAGATGAGCATAGGAGCAGAATAATCCTTTTTGCGAGGTATAAAGCAGAACTGAGTTTTAAAATAATTGAAATTAAGTTGTCTTTGTCTCACTGGAGAATTACCTGAAATCAGCATTTAAGGAATTGGTAGTGGATATTCGAGAAGATGATGCTATTTGTGCAGGGCAAGGTTTATCAAACTGGAAGGTATAATTAGGAAAGTAATATACAAGAGGAAAAGAGTGGCAGAAAGAACTGAACACCTGGGAACACCAGCATTAATGGGGAATGGTAGCTGAGAACCGAACTGGTTGCCTCCAGAAAAACAAAAGAAGGGTACGGTTACATTAGGTTCAGTTACATCACCACTGAACAATGGTGGATTATAAAATCGTTGCCTAGACTGTGCAATGTCGATTCCTGCTATTTCGCGCTGACGGAAGGGCCAGAATATCACAAAAATAATCTGAGACCATAAATCATCGTGCTGGGTGTTACAATGCAGCCTGGTGGTGGTAATGCAATGTGGAGAGCGTTTTCGCAGTGCACGTAGGGCACCTTAATACCAATGGAGCAATATTTGGATGCCACAGTTTATCTGGAATTTTTTTTAAAACAGGTGCATTTCGTCATGGATGCAGTATATTGGTCTGCGATTGGGTTCTTCCAACAGGATATGTCGCCATGTTGCAAAGCACTGGTTCCAAGGACATGAGATTGAATCTAGCCTACTGTGGTGGCCTTCCCAATCATCTGGTCTTTTCTTACTCCAATTATGCATGTGAGGATGAGATGGAACGAGCTATTTTGAGTAGACAATCAAAAATCAGATTTGTAAACTGTGGGAAGAGTTGAATTAACGTAGATCAGCATCCCTGTGGCACGCTTTCGACACCTCGTTGAGTTCATGCCACGAAAGGAATTCCGGTTATTTGGGAGATAAAGAGAAGGAACTACTCGCTGTTATGTAGGTGTACCTAATAAAGTGGCTAATCAGCATATGTTGTTTGAAAGGTTATTAATGCCAGCGTGCAGTCTGGAAATGAAATAGAAGAGAAAGGCAACTTTTACTTTTCTTAAATAGTGCATTACGTTAACACCGTTGTATTCTTAAATTTGATTGGTTATTTAAGATAAGAAGCTAAAGACAAATGACATCGTCTAGGATAATTTTGTTTGTAGCCTGTTTTAATTCCCTTCACGCCAAACTCCATCGCATTGCTGAGGAAACATCTCTACAGGGACACTTTGCAAATCCCGAGTTGATGATATGCTAATTAAATTAGGCTACAAATTTACCGAAACGATAGTTTACGTTGGGGAATTTATACTTGCGAATTTCAATGAAAATTTATGGAACTACAAAGTATTTTTCACAATAAAACCTTTCGATTATGACTTTGCTTTTATCTTTTAACCATTTATTCTATAACGTGCTTGGGGATTTGAGTGCGCGTGTCATTAGGAGATTGCTTAATGATTCATTTCAAAGGCAATTACAGTGAGGACACTGCTCTCCAAAACAGAATTAAAGAGGAAAGTTATGAAGAGTTCTCAGTCATTACCTTTTATTTTTTCCATATTTGCAGCATAGAATGCTTTATTATTAAATGATTTCAAGAAAAACTACAACACCATCAATAGTTATTAACTAAATATAATACAGAGGCAATATATTCATGGTATAATTTACGTGGGTTTATGGACAGGAATTATTTATGGGTCAATTCGAAACTGTTTTTCCTCTGTGAGGAACATACTTTGTTCAAATTGGAAGACAAAGACTATGCAGTTTACACAAATGCTGATTGACTACGAAGCAAACTTGAAGTGTGCCAATGATTATCTGTAATGGCCACAGCAGTCAGAACCAGTTGTTAATGTTCATAGGGTTAGCATAAATGACAAATTATAATGCCATTTCAGGATTTACTATTAGTTTCCAACTTTGTTTCTACAGCACTCAAATATATGAGAAAATAGTGAACAATATTGCATTGTATTGATAATTAGGTCGATATAATAGAAAATACTTGCATTAAATTTTCATGGCATTAGAATATACTTGAGTGGCAACTTTATTAGATACACCTATAGTTTTTATGAATGGGCAAGACGAAAGCGACTTTGAACATGGCATAGGAGTCGGCGTCTGATGCTCCGGTATGAGTATTTTGGAAATGCAACCCTGCTGGTGTTTTCAGATGCGACTGAGTCTCGTGTGTATGTGTCGAGATTCCAATAACCAAACAACTTCCGACCAACCGCATTCTTGTGGTCGGAAACAGTTCACTGCAAACAGGCTGACAATACTTATGCAAAGTAACAGAAAAACTAGTCAGTCGGTTGGTTGGTTGTAGGGTTTTAGGCACATCAGCAACTTAGGCCATATTGCGTCGCATTGATATTCCAGTAATTGCGTGTGTTCTGTGGTCCATTTGCTGTTTCCTGAACGAAAGTATCCACCCTCGCCCGAGACTGGCTAGTTGGTCAAATAACAACTCAGTATAACGGTGATAACCAAGGAGGCATTTTATAATGCACAACTCATCATACCTTGTCACGGATAGGGTATGGCATCTGACCAATGAACCGGGTTCCAATTTTATCAGCAAAAAACAAGAAGATACTGTTACAGTTGGCTCACGAATACCAAATACGGATAGTGGAAAATAAAATCGATGTATAAACTCGGACACAATACAAGCTGATAATTCGATGGTTTTAACTCAGTATGAACTTCATAGTAAACTTCCACCTTTTACTTTTATTCCTTTTGCTTTTAGAGTCTCAAGCGTTGTTTGGTATGGCAGTATAATTAGGACTTAACTAAAATTTTTGGAAGAATATCGGCGACCACCCTGATATATTGGTGTACTATGAGGTGAAGATGACTGACAATCTATTGTGTGAGGGAAAATTTTTGTCACTTAATCCGCATAAACAAGACCAAGATTATTAGCATTAAAGGATCATAGAAGATTAATTAAAACTTGCTACAGGCTTCAAAGATTACGTGAGTTTATAATGGAGAAAAGTCTTTCAATGATAGGAAAATTGATCGATGGTATAGATCGTAACATTCTCTGTGTATGAAATATTGAGCTATTTTTGGAACTTTTTAAACGTTTATTGTAAAACATTATTAATTTTTTTGACAAAATTGAATAATGTTTTACATTATTAAGTTCAAATATGAGATATAAAGAAAATATCCTTATGAACTATAGTAAAAGTTCCATTGGATTTCGTGAAACAGATAACTTTGTAGTTGCAGGAAAGGGTGAATATTTTTAGCTAAAATTTCCTTTAACATTACACGATATCATGGTATGAATAGTGGTGCCAGATGTGGTAGGACCAGCTGTGGTTTCGCGATTGTCAAAATTTTTCACTAAGTTATTTTAATTCAGTTTTGGTTGATCATACAATATATTCCATTTCTAAAATACAGTGGTTGTACCAAAAAAGGAAACACTGCATTCATAACGAACAGTTCTCATCTTAAGCTCGGTTCTACTACGACTGGTTTCCATAGTAACTATCTGAGAAAATGTTTACGAAGCCAACAGAAGCTACTTAAGAATCCCACTAGTGTAAAACATAATTTATTGTTACATGCTAACCAGAACTCTTCACCCGTGCAAATCCTATTGAAGTTATAAAGAAGAACACAATAGTGATCACCATAATCGCTTTAGTATACAGAAAGATACTGGACTTGCAGATGTACGTACAATCTATTTCCCATCCATCTTTCACTGGAACATACACTCACGAGCCAAAAAAATTGTAACCACCAACCTAATAGCGTGTTGGGCCATATTTTGCCGTGATAACCGCTTGCACCCGCATGGCATCGACTGCACGAAATCATGGAAGGTGTTCTTAGGTATCCTGACCCCACCGGACAGAAAGACGTCCCAGAAGTCAGCAACGGAGCATGCCATTGGCGTGGAGTGACGATTACTGCATTCCATCGCATCCCACAAATGTTCGATAGGATTGATGTCGACAGAATTTGGCGGCTAGCCGAGTACACGAAATGTTTGGACCTGATCCTCGAACCATTCATGCGCAATGCAGGCTTTGTGACTCGGGCTGTTGTTCAGTGCTATCTGGATACACAGTCATCGCGTAGGGAAAAAATTGGTCCGATACAATGTCGAGGTAGGATCTGATAATGGTGAGGGGAGTTCAATGGGGATGAGGGGAATCCGGTGATGCCACGAAAACATCCCTCAACCATTACCTCTGGCCTGCTTTCGTCCAATGGTGCAGTTTAGTAGCAGCTGTTCACCTGTTCGCCGTCGAATACGCACCCGTCCATCGGCATGATAGAGATGAAACCTCAATTCATCAGACCAGGTGATTGTTTTCCACTCGTCTAATGTCCAGGAACAGGATTCCTGTGCCTTCTGCAGGCGGTATTGTCGATGACGTCGGTCAGCATGGGCACATGAACAGTTCGCCAACTCCGTGGCCTATCTGCAACAGCATCCATTGGTGCTATTGCGGTAGGTTTTCGATGCATCCTGGTTGTAGTCTGCCGGTAACCGAGGGATCGTGAGACGTGCTTTGTCCTGGACAGCACCTACCAACCTCTGTATATGTCTGCAAATTGCGTATGTTCTGTAATCGATTTGTTGTTTACTGAACGAAAAACACGAGTTTGCATGACAGAAACCATGTTACCCTCTCCTGTGATCTACTAATCCAGCTACACTGTGAAAAAGGCCCAATAAAATTCTTCGCACCATTGACGGGATTCGAATTTAGGTCTTTTCCGCCTGGTGTGGGGAGGACGATGATTATACGAAATGTGTTACCCACGAGGGTTGCCTCTTGGAACTATTCCTACCACATCTTCACTACAGCGGCCCTCAAACAGCGACAATGCTTATATTTACTGAGATGCTCTCAACACCCCCCCCCTCCCGCCTTCCTTTCGTCAGGAGAAAACACGAGTTTTCGGGAGATAAACCATACAATCCATGGCTGAGATATACTAACTCAGCCACTTGTGAAAAAGTATATAAAAATTCCTTGCTTCATTGGCAGAATTCGAACTCGGGTAAGGAAGGACTGTACTTATATCTACTGTGCTACCCGCGAGGGCAACTTATATCTGTCATTGTGAAAGGCAAATATTACCAAGCTACACTATCCTACCAAAAGTCATGAGACACTTGTAATTATGAACAAAACATATATTCATTCAAAGAAATCAATAGTATATTCGCCCAACTTTCGTCGTAATGATTTTTCAATGTATCATAGAAAACTTATACTGATTTGTTCGAAACCTGTTGGTACTACGGTAATAATATACGCTCATGGACAGTTCTAGTGTCTTGATACTTTTTCGGGTATAATATGTAGGTTTTTGCGGTAAAATTTACGGATATTTTAACGGAATTTTAATTTTTAACACTAGTAACTATTGTTGTTGTGGGGTTTTAGGAGCATCAGCAAATTAAGGCCATATTGCTCCGTGTATACTGTCTCTAAATTGTGTGTGTTCTGTGGTCGATTTTCTGTTTGCTGGACGAAAAACCTGAGTTTCCAGGAGAAAAAAACATGACCCCCCCCTCTTCTGAGACCGATTAACTCAGCCACGTTGTTGTGAAAAAGGCCCATTAAAATACTACACATCATCGATGGGACTCGAACTCAGGTCATTTCCTCCCGCTGGAGAAGGACGGCGATTCTACCAACTGTGCTACCCATGAAGGCATTAATAACTGTTAAATTTATTAATCAAAATGCACTCAAGGTGGAGTTGATTTCTTTAGTTGCAGCTAACATAAGTAAACTGTTTAGTTGTGTGTTAAGCGCCAAAGCAACTAAAGCTGTGAGATGACAGCATGTTATGTCTATAATTGCGTGTTCTTCGATCGGTTTGATGTATGCTGGATGAAAAACCTGAGTTCGGAGAAAAACACATACGAATTCAGATATTTTCCACTCGGCATGGAAAGACGTTGATTATAACCACTGTGCCACCCGCAAGGGTAAACGAGAGAGAGAGAGAGAGAGAGAGAGAGAGAGAGAGAGAGAGAGAGAGAGAGAGAGAGCGAGAGAGAGAGAGAGACTGGGTATAACAAAACGTGGCTAAATGTCAACAAAAGGCTCAATGTGTGTCTTATTATGGAAGCTACCTGCACCCCGATTCCATCCATTTCGACTTCTTGTTAGAGTTCCGTTACACACGATATCTATATATCTAAAATCAATGATCTGAGGAGTCTAACCTGAGAATCGACAATGCATTTCAACGGATAACACGGAAAATGCCAGGAAACAGATGGGTAGCAATCGATTTTCGATTTCATATTTGTGTAGCCATAACTTATCTATGTTGAATTAATTAAATATGAAAACTTTTTAAGGTATTTAACAAATCTTTGTAAAAAAGTATTTTTAAAATAAGTTGACTTATGGAAATGAACGCGGCTATTGGAAAGAATATTTCGATGAGCTTATTTGTGCTCTAGTATGAGAACAAAGCCTAAATTCTTTTTAACATGGTTAGTTCTCTCGCTCTGTCAACGAGTTCCGCTGGTATTTGCACTGCATTAAAATAAACATTCCTTGTTTGAAAGAGGAAACCCTCGTGGGTCGCACAGAGGTTAAAATCGCTATACTTCAACAATGTGTTCGAACACCAGACGGGAGGAATTCCTGGCTTTAGCTGCACCAGTAAAATTTTATGTTTTTCTCCTCCGATACAACTAACTGGCTTTTGATTTTCCTAAAGCCGTAGACCATAATGACCCATGGAAGCAATTGTTCCACTGATAAATAATTCGCTGGCTAAAGGAACTCTTGCTACAATCCATTCTATAATCTTTCTTCTCACTTTAAATTTATGTCTTCCTGGGGTCTAGCATCACTTAATACCTAAAAAATGTTATCTTTCATTTTATGTCCGATCTCAGCGCCTCAAAAACCTCAATCAGATTCCTTCCAAGAATCTTATTTACCAAGCGGTGAATAAATTGAGGTGCGGTCTGAATATCTAGACAATATTCTATGTGTGGCCTCAAAATTGCCCAATACAGCGGAACTATTAACTTCCGTATCTCTACAAGCAATTATTGGATAATTCATCAACGGGTCACCATGGGTCTTCCTTCCTTCCTTCCTTTGATATTTGTCTGCACTGCATGGAGAACTTGTCCCATTTCTTTGCTCTTTTAGCCAGTAATTCATCATACTGGCTATTTCGGATCAACTTATAACTATTATATGCTTCAGAGCTTTTTATCGCTCTATTACTCTCACGTTATCTTTTCATTATTATTCTACTAAAACAAAAATTCCTTACCCAGGGCTAATTCGTGAAACCCTGGGTAGGTATCTTCCGATAAGTTTTATGTGCCCCTCCTGAGTTTAAAACTGGCGAGTGACAAAATATTATACACTACCTTACCATTAATATCCGGACACTCCTCCATGGATGGGGAAACAGGTCCTATGCATGCAACACGTCACAGCATTTGCTATAAATATGCACACTAAGCTTCGAACAGACAATTGCAAAAGTGAGCATGCAAGATGACACGTTTAACAGAATGATATCGACAGTTCAACAGAATTGATTACCTCAACAAATGCTAGACGCCGAATTAACATGGTGAAGGAGCGCGAATCCTATCCTGGACGGTAGAGTGGTGGAAAACAGTCTAATGGACAGACGAGTCGAGGTTTGCACTCTACCAGTTTGATGGCCGTTCCTGGGTGTGGCTAATGCCAGGGGAACAGTTCCTTACTGATTGTATCCTCCCAACAATGAAGTTTGGTGGAGGCAGTGTTATGGTATGGTATGGGTTTCCTTTCATGGTTTGGCTTGGGCCCATTAGTCGTTATCGACAAAATCATGAATGCTGTGCAATACCAGGACAATCTAGACAATTATGCACTTCCAACAATATGGCAATACTTCGGGGAAGGCCCATACCTGTATCAGCAAGACAACGCGCCATGCCGTACTACTCGGGTCGTAACACAGTGGTTTGAGTTCATGGGTGTGGAAAAGTTAGATTGGCCAGCCCACAGTTTTGATCTGAATCCTATCGAGCATCTTTGGGGTGTATTGGATTGTCGGGTACGTGCACGTCGAGATCACCTAAAGGACAAGGCCGAATTGGTGGCTGCGTTAAAGGCCGAGTGGAGGAACATATCACCTGACATTTATAAAAAGCTGGTTGAGAGTATGCCGCGAAGATTGAAGTACAATAGGAGCTCTTTTTTTGTCTAAAGGTAGGTGTCCGGATATTAATGGTAGAGAAGTGTATATGTTTTTAATATTCGACATTTCTGTATCGCCTTGAGTTATGAGGTGCATCGATAACCATCATCTACTTGATTCCCAGTATTCTGTGTATTCCGTAGTGAATCTCTTCATCCCTTATTTCTGCTTGCCAACAAGTTTCCGTTGTTCCATTAGCCATCCCCGAAAACTTGGATTCATTAAAGGAGAAAATCGACTTATAGAAAACACGCTAATAAAGATAATACGCTAATGCCTCATGGCCGTAAACACGTTGGCGAAAAACGAAAGAACACCTGTCAAACTCGTGTCAACCTAAAAGATTTAATTTTTTCGATTGAAAATCTTAAGCATCACCTGGCATCTCTTGTAAACCGCGGTATAACTGACTCATTCTGATGAAAAAATATAACTTTAGCTTAAAATTGACTCCTGATTTTGTAGTGTCCAAAAATTGTTGATTTTACTATTCCACATTCGATCTCCAAACTGGTATCATTATTTGTTCCTCAGACTTTCGTTGAGCGCAATTTTGTCATTGATGGATGGCACTACTTTTTTGCAATACTATAGATGACGCGACACTTGTAATCAAAGGATACGGTTCGTTTGATAAGTGAGAATCAATACCTTACAACGAAACAGAGTGGCCTCGCTAACTTCGCTTTTCTTAGAATAAACAATATTTTTAAAGAATAAAAAAGAACCTAAAAATATAAAAGTAGTTGATCACAATACTGAATGCATTACTGTAAGAAAAATTGAATCGAAGAAAAAGTTTCACGCAAATAGAATGCTGTTGACCATTAACAAACACTTTCTCAAACCAAAAATTACAGCTTAATGGCAGAAACAAAAGATATTATTTGCTACAGAGTTTTTGGAAACAGATATACCACTGTGTAGTTTAAAAATATATAAAATTAATCTAATTGATTTTGGTGAGCTGAATCCAAATTTAAAGTTAGATATTGCTTAGCACCCACAGAATTTGAATTTTTCGTTGTTATTTTCTTTTGGAATGATCAAGAGTCGCATTGATTAATGTTTAGCAATAGTCAGCCAACATAATGGGCTTCCACCTTCCCTGGAAATGTTTCTCCATGGTAGCGATAACTTTATGAAAACATTCACCGTATTCGTCACAAAAGTGTCCAAGGTGATATGCGAAAGGAAGGGTATTTTTAGAGACTTATTATAACCGAGATTTTGAAAGGCTTGTAATAAATTCTCAATCAAGATTTTGTAGCTGTCTGCTCTGTTGTCGTCCAAAAATGTGTACAAACTTTCTAAAAGAACTTCCCATATACCGGTTCCAAAGGATTTAATACTCTTTCAGTATTTCATTTTTAATAACATTCTGAGCTGCAGACTGACGACATCTTTGATTTTGGTTTAAACATTGAACGCGATCTTCAGCCCTATCCATAGAGTTTATGAAATTCTTCTTCATTATACCGAACTTTATGTGAAACCGTTTGTTCGATCAACTGGTGTCTTATAGATGACATTTTTCTCTTCGGGTACAAGGTTCACCGGAGGGGGAAAACCTTATTTTCACAATGAATGGCTTTGGCTCGACGCATGCGATCCTCACAGGTAGATCAGTGGTTATAATCATGATCATCCACGTTGTTCTTGTTGTTGTAGTTGGGTTATAGAAGAATCAGCGACTAAGGTTATATTGCTCCATGTATACTGTTTGTAAATTACGTGTGTTCTGTGGTCGATTTTCTGTTTGCTGGACGAAAAACCAGAGTTCCCGGGAGAAAAAACCATGAGGCCGATTAACTCAGCCACGGAGTGAGAAAAAAGTCCATAAAAGTTTTCTTGTATCATTGACCGGATTCGAACCGGTCAGTCGAACTGTTGCAAGTAGAGATAGGGACGTGATAATCCCATTATATAAGGCTTTTGTTAGACCACACTTGGAATACTGTGTTCAAGTATGGAGACCGCACCTAAAGAAAGACATCGAGCTTCTTGAAAGGGTGCAAAGGGCGTCCTTATGAAGAAAGACTTGGAATATGTGGCTTGCAGAGTTCGGAAACTAGACACTTTAGAGGAGATTTGATTGAGGTGTTTAAGACTCTGAGAGGCATCAGTAAAATGAATGAGGACGAAATTTTCAAGATGCTAGAACTAGAGGACATAAATTCAAATTACGGGGGGGGGGTGATGTTTAGATTGCACTGCAAGAAGTTTTATTTTAGCCAGCGAGTTATAAATTACTGGAATAAGTTGCTTACATGGATGGTAGAGGGTGACAGTTTGGGGAAATTCAAAGGTCATCTGGTAGTATCTTCGAGTGAGGCGAAACGCATAGGATGATAGGTTTAATTTTCTTTTCTTTTATTAATTATTATTATTTATTTATTATTTTTTTATTTATTTTTTATCATTGTTTTATTCGGGTTTTTTTTTCTTTTTTTGGCTGGTGCAGCATAAGCCATAGGCTTTCTTGCACCATGCGGCCATTACTAATACTAATATTAATACATCAGGTGGAAAAGGCCTAAGTTCGAATCCCGTCAATAACTTGGAGAATTTTTATGGACATTTTTTCACATGTCCGAGTTAGTCGGTTATAGGTGAGAGTTGCATGTTCTTTTTCTACCGGAAAAACCATGTATCCATAATACATCCCGATAATCATCCTCATCGAAGGAGTTTGTGTCGTGGGAATATGTGGTTAAACTGCAAGAAGGTTTGAAGTGGTGGGTCTCTTAGATAGAGCTGAATGGAGTTGCTTTGGAACTTGAACTAGGAGCTGATTAGCTACTATCGGGAGGATTATTTTTTACATCAGCTTCAATAAAGTCGATTCAGCGATTGGCCAAAAATGCTTCATGAGATTCGGATTTAGGAAATGGGATTACGCGATAGCTGTTCCATTTGTTGGAGAAAGTCCGTTGCTAATGTGGTGTCAGCGTACGTTTTGATGGCCTGCGATTTAAGTCTCTTGAAGATAGTTCTTGACTTTTAATATTGAATTCGGTCATGATCCAGCCCATTGTTTGTGGAATGGATTGGATCATGTGCACAAGCAACATGTGTGAGCCAGATATGGCAGCCTACCTGGAAAAGTCGACAAAAGTGAAACTTCGCACTGTCATCCGGTTCTTAATGCAAAAGGCGTGCAACTTCCAAATCGTTATCAGCTAAATTTGGTAATACAGTAGCGTATCACCAATGATGTAAATAATGCAGCTGCACTAGAGCCCTGAGCTCAAGAGAAAAATAATAAATTTACATAAAAGTACATATAAATCATCAAGTGTTTCGAGTCAATGATGACACGGAGGCATCCATCTTCTCCATCAAATGAATCTGGAGTATGGTTATGGAGAAGCCTGCTTTGTGATAGAAAAGATATTTCTTTTTGATGTCATATGTTCGAGTAGTCCAGGACAACTGAGCAGTGAAAAAATGTGATATGGTCTGATGATTCGCCCTTTGTTAGTTGTCACCACGTGATAATCAAAGGAGTTGAACCTTCCAGCTTGTCTGCATCTGCAAGGGTTTGTGAGGCTTCGTAATGTTGTGGAGCGCGTTTACCTGATATGACGTCAGATGCGAGGGTAGAGTAGTACATTGAGTTAACCGTGGTTTAAGCCTACGTGACTGCTAAATACAATGCTGTTCTTGTATTCTCTCTGTCTTGTAACTTCCTTTGGTCCGGCGGCTGTCCTGGACAGCCACAGAACCAGAGGAGAAAATTTATTATATTGTTTTCTAACGTTCATTTCATTAAAATTCTGTTCACGACTTGTATGAGGTTGTGAACAAAACTGTAAGCCAGGAATATACAAATTAAGAGAAAGAAGCAATGAAATAATTATGAAACAAACAAATAATAGTATAATAAAAAAAATAGACAGTTCTTTCATGACGATTCATCATAGAAAATGTAATATAATGGCTAAAAAACTTGTACCATCTTTTTGGCCCTTTTACCAAGTTACTTTCAAGCAATGAAATTTTGGGCACGATGCCAACAAGAGCAAACTTCTTTTTTTTTTTTTTTCTTTTGCACACAGACTAATTCTGTTGAATTCCCGCACCGTTTTATTCTACAAGCTTGATGGAAATGCGGTTCCCCCCCTCCACCGACATCTCAGACCACCAAATTCACCGAACAGTTGATTTTACGACTCTTAAAAGCACTTCTCTGCTTCTAAGAGTCTTCTTTTAGACGACTCTTTTTCAATAATTTCTCTCCAAGGAAAGTTCTCCTCAATATTTCCTGAACCACGCAGAATTGTTCGGCATACTTGTCTGTGGATAACGCTCTAAGACAGCAGCCCTCTAAACGTTCGTCGTATATTCCGAAATTTATTATCCCCTAAGAAAATAAATGTAGAAAACGAATTTGCCAACTGTTCTATGAAAGTCATAAAATGCTCAACTTTCTTTTCAATTGATTGCGTGAAGTATTAAAAATAAAAATAAAAGAAGATGGTGCGTATTCTTAAACGACTGCAGTAAATGTTCTTTTTTCTTTCTTTCTTGAAGATGGAAATAATTTACTGTCTGCCTACCTTATGTGTAAACACTAAAACTCTGCGCTCTTTCTCTTTAGTAAATCGAAATAGTTTTAATGAAAATCGTTTCTGATTCATCGAGTTGGGAGTTTACTAGTACGCGGTTATGCAGTTTAAATTGGAAATACAATAACTGGTGTTTGTGCTGATTCCAGTCAACCAGATGAATAAATCAACACGTATTACTTCAAAAACGCCTTTGATAACTGGATACTGTGAAGTACTGCTTTATTGATTCTGGATAAAAAGAAAGCACGTAAACGGATACTCAAGAGAATGGATAAACAATGGAATAAAAGGAGTTGTTATCTCCAGTCCACTTGAATTATTCATGCGAATCTTTTAATCTAAACTACACTCCAAAAATATTCGGACACCCTCTTTCAAAGTAGTGCAGGAACAGATTTCAAAATTTATAAAGATGTCAAAAACAAGCAGAATGAGTCAATTCTGCTTGTTTTTGGCAAGAACTAACAATGTCTCAAAGAGTAGGAGTTATCGTCGGATGCCATATCAGCAAGATCCATAGAAAGCATTACGTTGGAACCCCAGATGTCCACAGGAACATCCACGATCCATAGGTTATCTTCACGACGTCATCTACCGTGCGCTCATGGGTACTACAGTTGGTAGAATCGCTGTCCTCTCCGCACGGGGTTCCTGAACTTGAATTCGAATTCCGTCGATGACGTGAAGAATTTTTATGGGCCTTTTTCACAACACGGCTGAGTTAGTCGGTCTCGGGCGAGGGTAGCATGGTTTTTTCTCCAGGAAACTCGGGTTTTAAGTCCAGCAAACAGAAAATCGATCTCAGAACACACGCAATTTACAGACAATATATATGGACCAATATGGCCTTAGTCGCTGAGGTCCTAAAACCCAACAACAACATCTGTCGTATAATAGTGTGGGGCTGCTTTTCATGGTTCGGACTCGGACCGTTATTTATAATATCAAAAATTCGCCGTGCACTAAATCCTGCTGTATGGTGACATCCCAAGAACCATCAATGCCGAGTCGTACACTGACATGTTGGACAACTCTGTGGTTCCCGCACCCTGGCAATTCAATGGAAATACTCTCTCCTCCATGCCCATCTTAGTCCATCAACCCTCCTAGCCAGTCTAGTGCCCAGGCCTGAACCTGACCGAACATTTGTTATGAAGTGGAGTGCCTGATCAGACAGCGGCCAATTCCCTCCTTCTCGTTTCTATCGCTGAAATAGCGACAGCACTGAATACCCCCACTCACACCGTGTGGATAAGGTCCGAATCACGTCAATGACGAGAGGAACTTTTAAGGGTCTTTTTACAAATTCAAATTCAAATTATTATATTAGGGCCAGCCATTATTTTTTACATCTACGCATATATTTGTTTGTCTGTAAATTGTGTGTTCTCTGGTCGATTTGCCTGTTTGCTGGACGATACATCGTGGCGAATTAAGCAGTCTCAGAAAAGGATATAAAGGATTTCCTCCAGGAATATCGGGTTTTTTCGTCCGGTAAAACGGATAAACCGGACAGAGAACACACGAAATTTATGAATATGATTGATGGACGAGATTGCTCTCTCTCGAGTAACCCTAATTTAAATATGAATGACACTGTCCAGTCCTCCGAAGCAACTTAGTAGGCACGATACATCGCCATCTATCGCTCGTCAGGAGAGGCTTCCAGGTTCGATTCCCATCACGACTGGAGGAATTTCTAAAAGTCCTCTTCAATCGAAACTATAGTTAGCCGAGTGAGAGAGTACAGTTTCTTTGAATTAGTGTGTGTTTTTCACCGCGGATAAAATACAAATCGGCCAGTGGACACACACCTGTACACATAAAAGATACTTCCATCAGTAACCTCCACTTCTTCGTTGTACCGTATACATTCTGTTACCAAAAACATTGAGATGATTTACGGATCAGATTTTAATACGGTGTAAGAGTTTTTTAAGTGGAGAAGTGATGTCAGAATCCACGTAGAAGCCTCCACACGTTTTTAATTATAGACTCACCTAATCTGAGTCCTATTGAACTCAGATCAGGTGAGTCTATAAGCGCCATGTTATTCCCCACAAACAAGACCATCATATGCGCCATCCCTGTGACTGGTGGTGTGTAGCACGGTTAGCATAATCACAGTTCTGCCCACACCGGGTGGAAAAAACCTGAGTTCGAATCCCGTCAATGATGCGAGGAATTTGTATGGGTCTTTTTCACAACGTGACTGAGTTATTCGGTCTCAGGGAAGGGTAGCATGGTTTTTTCTCCCAGAAACTCGGGTTTTTCGTACAGCAAACATCAAATCGAACACAGAATACATGCAATTTACAGACAACGTATGCAGCGAAATATAGCCTAAGTTTCTGATGCGCTTAAAATCCTACAACAACTGTGACGAGGGATGATGAAAAAAAAAAGGTCGTGCACCAGAGCTCCCGGTTCGATTTTCCATTTCAAAATTTTCTTTGGGTTGACACAAACGCTAATTTTTCCATCTGGTGAAAATAAAGACCAGTTGTTCCTTCAAAGGCTAGGTCGTCCCAGCATGACACTGTTGCGCCCACTGCCGGAAATTAACTTTCGTGAAAAGTAGTCTATGAACAGCAACTTGTTCATGGAACTCGTGCTGATGGAAGGTTTTTAGTACAGTAGGAGCAGCGAAAATCTTTTCTGTATATACTCGGAACTGGTGAGTAATTCTTTGGCAACTTTGGCCGCGATTTTGGACCCGATACGACTAACTGTTCGGAAATCTCTAATAAAAATAAACGCTCTCCAGGTCGATATCCAACTTTATAAATGACGACTCTTTGGCATGGCTCACTGCTTTCCATTGGTTCGCAATAAATCCCGTCATTTCCCCAAGTCGTGCCCTGTGGCATTCCATCACCTGACCATGTTGCAGTTCGCGGAGATCGTTTCCGTGTGGCATGGCACGACGACTCTAATTGACAGCTCTAACCAAGAATAGATTTACGAACGGGCCCAGCCGGTTCAGAGGCGATACTCCAAATTCTGTCCCACTGATAGTTCTTCGAACGTACTCCTGCTCTTCTAACCACTATATCGAACCAACCGCCTGGCCCTCTGATTCTTCGCACCTCCGTGATAGCGGACCTGATGATATGGTGGTTTCGCTACTGGACAAACTGTGTTTGAAAATATCCTATTGGAGCATTAAAAAAGGAAGCGTAAATCTCTCTTGCCTCTGTCGCCTTCGGCTTCTATACCTGCATGCTATTGAACTTCCCTCTATACCCTTAGTGAGTAGTCTAAACATGTCTTATTTAAATTAAGGAGTATGGACAGTTTTTAGGTTAGCCCATGTTAGCAGCCGATATTCCACGACGAGGAGACTCAGTGCGAATGAGTGCAGCGGCTGACCAAATATCAGCGGCGTATAAGAAAGAAGGAAGAAAATGTTTTTTATAGAGAAGAATAGTAACTGGGTTGGAGACATGAAGGAGCTGTTGTTTCGAAAGCTACATCCCAAGTAGAGATAGTTTTAAGAAAGTTGATATGAGAATGAAAAACAAGTTTAATATCGAAGAATACGCTCAGATCTTTGTAGCAGAGAACCAAGTTAACCAGATTAAAACGAATAAGAAGGGTAAGATTAAATGGAAACGTTTTATTGGTGAAAAAAAATGTGGTACCTTATCAGGATTATAATGAAGACTAGACAGGCTAAAATATTTGGAACCACAGCAATAGCATTATTAATAAGTGAGCTGTTTTGCTGTGCCTCTCAAATTGACGTGGAGATATCCCAGATTTTAACATCATCAACATAAGCAGTAGAGGCGGGATTAAGGCTGAGAGAGGAGGAGAGAAAATGTATCGCCCTATGGAAATCTAGCAGACACTTCTTTAATTGGCAAGGAATCATTCAACTATAACAGAAGGGTTCTGTTGAGGAGGAATTTCTGTATGATAAAGAACAACTTACCCTGTACCATAAAATTTCTCCAATAAATACTGAAGCACTGATGGGCGAACAGCGTCAAATGCAGAGAACAAATCAAAGCAAACCACCTGATTAAGTTACACTTGTGTTTAATAGTATCAGCTGCAAGGAAAGTTGTTTCTAAAAGAATGCAGATCTGGGAGAAAGGAGGAGACAGGATTTGTGAAGTTAGAGTAGGAGGTAGAATGGACCTTTAAAACAATTCAAGCAGCGAAGAGGATATAGCCATAAGCCGCTAATCTTTTAATAGTTTAGGATTGTGGACTAGGAATGGGAAAGATAGAATACTCACGCCAGCATGAAGGGAAAAATAATTTTTCAGTAAGACATCTGTTAAACAAAGGGACTAATTCTAAAATGTAAGTGCTGACAAGCTTAATAACAAAGTTGGGAATGTTATCAGGCCTAGTGGAATTAGAGGGGCAGGCGGTTTGGTTGTTTTGAGGTCCGAAGCATTAAGGAGAATTCAGGTAAAATTCGGGCTACGGAAACTTCCACGAAGCGTCAATATATCGTGACTATAAATTGCATATATTCTACGATAGTCTGTTTGTTTCTTCGTATGAAAATCCTTATTCGGCGAAAAAAAAACATGAACTCCTTGCATAAGACCGGCTAACTGGGCCAAGGTATTAAAAAGATCAGTGGAACTTCCTTCTTCCGCAATCAACATTTAAAGGAACTGCTATGGTTGTTAAGTATATGCTTGTTACATAGATATGCCTTAACATTTTATGATAAAAGATACTCTATTAAATTTTACATTACCATTTACATTTAAATGGTTTTCAAACAAACCACTACAAACAGGGCTTGGGAGTTTTCTATTCCACTCACAATCATGCTTTCACAGGGTTCTAATCGGAATTTTTCATCCGCTGCTGTAGAAGAATCAATGAAAAAATACGACTTGCACCTGCAATTTATAGAAACATCACACCGCCCCATGACTTGAGACGCCTTGACACTATCTGCCACCTGCAAAACCAGACACGAGTCCCCGATTGTCAGTGAAATGACGCCATCTAAAAACGTCGTATTCCATAACAAATTATAAACTGCCTTCATAAGTAAACACTTAAAGACTATAAGGTAAGAAGTTTCTGACAAGTTTAGACTAATTATCTCGTTAATTACTATTAAACTAATTAACGTAGAACAATAAAGAATTCTTTTTCCGAAATTATTCCCATGGCAGACGACCCGGAAGTGATGCGCGTACAGTGAGCATTTTGCTCGTGCAAACTGTTGTTTCTATGGCGACCAATCGGATACACAGACTAGGTAACATTCCTGGTTGCCAGAATTGATTTTAAATTCACATTTGTGAAACATTCCAGATACCATGTAGAGGAAATCACATTGCTATGCCGCAGTGAGTCGTGTGTGGACTGCATATTTATAACTGCAAAATCGCCATTTTTGATAATTTAGCTCCTATAGGAGTGCGTGAAATAGTTTTACGATGTCTTTATTACTCTTTCGAAGATACGCTATATATCCAAGACAAAAAAGAAAGAACATTACAATACCACAATCTAGTATACAATACTAATGGAGCAATTTTTGAAACAAAAAAACAAAGTCGATTTCTTTTCTTCTTTTTCTCCAATAATTTTTATGTTAAATAATTTCTTTCATTATCCAAACAAATTATTGGTCTTATTTAGGTAATATTTAAATATTTTATTTATTTATTTATTTACAAATTTCTCACTCACATGGTACGTATTTTGCATCTACATTCACAGATGAGGAATTCTTTATGGGAGGGGATGCCAGAAGTTTATCAAACTCCAATGGGGAGCTAAATGAGCTTGTGATAACTAAAAGGAAAGTGGAAGAGGAATTGTTCGAGTTCAACACAAAAAAGGTACCTGGGGTGGATGGGATCTATCTAATCACATTAAAAGAGACAGCAAAGGAGGTAAGCAAGCCTTTAGCCATAATTATGAGAGCATCCTTAGATTCAGGGAAGTCACTATGGACTGGAGATGTGCGAATGTATCCCCAGTTCATAAAGGGGATCAAAAGGTGACATGAGCAATTACAGACCTATTAACTTAACGTCTGTTCCAGGTAAAATAATGGAGTCGCTGGTTAAAAAGTAATGCAGGTCCATCTGGACAGGAATGCAATTATACTGCACTCACAGCATGGATTTGTTAACGGGCAGTCATGTCTAACCAATCTGATAAGTTACTATAATGCAGTGACCAAGAAACTGGATGCAAAAAATAATTTTGACACTATAGAATATCAAAATTACAGTACTTGTATTTCACGAAGATTTTTGATACAGTTGCACATAAAAGACTGCTGTATAAAATGGAGCAGTGTGGTATTAAGGGCAAGTTACTGTCTGGATAAAGGAATGGTTAAGTGGAAGAAGATAGAGAGTGGTTATCAATGGGGTCTGTGGACTAATGTTATCAGTGGAGTCCGCCTGAGTTCAGTGCTGGGCCCATTGTTGTTTTCAATATTTATTAATGATATTGATGAAGGTATATATGAAGCCTAATATCGAAGTTTGCACATGATACTAAAGTTGACAAGTTGATTAACGACAGTACTCAGGGTGAGCTACTGCAATAAGATCTAGGAAAATTGGGTCAGTGGGCTGAGAAATGGTAGTTGGAGCTTAACATTGACAAATGTGAGGTGCTGCATATGTAATCATACTAGCAGGAAGACCAGAGTAACTTATCAACTGTATGGTACTACACTCGGGTAGTGGAAAATGAAAAATACCTTGGGGTATTGTAGTAATTAATCTTAAAGGAACTGGTGGTAATCGTACAGTCGGATATGAGATTCTCTGATGAGTGCAGACATGCTACGATAACAGCTCATGGGGTTTTGTCATTGATATACAGAAACTCTGCTAGCAGGGTTAAGGAGGTGATTATCACTTTGTATAAGGCCATGGTTTGGCCGCATCTTGAGTATTGTATACAGGTCTGGAGGCCTCACTTTAGGAAGGATGTAGATCTGCTGGAACGGGTGCAGAGAAGGGCAACCAGATTGGTGAAAGGAACAAAAGAAAGGCTTCAATTGCAGTTCTGGAGACTAGGCACCTGCAGGGTGATCTAGTTGAGATGTTTAAGGCCTTCAATGGATTGTGTAAGTTCAGGAAGGATGGTTGCAGGATAGATGTGCGGAAGTTTGCCTTCACCCAGTGATGGTTGATTGTTGGAACAGGCTTCCATCTGTTGTTGTGAAAGTATGGTTTGAATAAATTCAAGGAAGAATTAGACAAATTCTTGGAGAGTATGGATGGGAGAAGTGTGTAGTGTTTTTTTTTTTTTTTTTTTTTTTTTTTTTTTTGGCTGATGCTATATAAGCTTGCTTTCTTTCTTGCATCATTTGCCTCTACTACTACTACTCCTACTACTAGACCCTGGATACTGATGAGAACGCTGAGAATTACAGATAATCAATACATGGCAGTCATTAGTATTATATACAAAAGATGTACAAAATTTGAATGAACAAAACAGAGTAAAGAGCAATTTCTTATACAATAGAATGAGTAATTTCTTATACAATGCAATAGACGGTTTAAGTGTAAAAACAATATTGTGATTATTCAATACATGAAGGAAACGGAACTCAATACTTACTTGGACTACCAAGTAAGTATTGAGTATACGAGGGACAGGCAGTGAAAAATTAGTTTGATAACGAGAATTCAAGAGGGATACTGAAAGTTATTTGTTCAAGAAGTGATGGAGAATCGATAACAGAGTTATGATAATGTAGACAAAAACAGAGACATGAATTGTCTGGAGTGAACAGGAACGATTCTGAAGCGATGATAAAGAGCTTCATAGATTCGACGGTGAAAGGGAAGGCTATTCAGTAAGCATAAAAATTTAATTTGAATTCACTGAAGTCTTTGAGAAAGATGTTCCTGTTATGGGAAACAAATAATATCACAATAATCAAAAATGGGAAGTATAAGCTGCTTGTTGAAAAGGAATATAAATTTGTCGTTCTTAAGGCAAGAAGTTTGGAAGTCTAAGATATGGGGAGAGGGATGAAGGTCTTATCGGAACAGGACACCCAAGGCCTGAGTACTTGTAATAAGAGCGTTTACAATATAATAATCAGTAAAGACGGGGGATCTAACTGCACGATTCGAGCGAAAGCGACATAATTTTCATTTAATGGTTTAGAAACAAATTCTTTTTATTGAGACAGAGTGAAAGGGAATCAAGACAGGATTGGAGCTCATCACTGTCAGTTGAAGAATATAAAACTTTGTAGAATTTGATTTCATCTGCATAGAGTTGCCACAGACTGAAATAAAGTTGACAGATCATTAATTGTAAACAATAAAGCAAAGCGGACCAAAGGACCTTGAGGAACAGCTTGAGAAATAGTAAACGAAGTTCGTGAAGTACCATCGATTATTACAAACAGTTTACTATTTCTAAGCAGTGAATCAAGCAAATCCAGTAAGGGGGGGGGGGGCGTCATAGACCACAAGAAAGACAATTTTTCTTATATTTTTAGATTTTCATAATCATACTAATAATTTCATAATTGTATAGGCTTTTTATAAGATACACAGAATCAAATTAGAGATAATTGTAATATCGGAAAAAGTAGCAAATCAAAAATGAATTTAATTCCAGTATTATGTAGTATGGGATTAATCTATTAGTCATAATTAATTATTTCAGATTATAGCAAACATTCCATTATATTCATATCATTCGAATGATTCATTCGATTATGGAAAATCTTTTGAATATGTAAATCATTTTTTCACCATTAATACTTATGATATGTGACAAGATAGTAGATGTTTTAATAATTATCTTATTAAAAAACAACGTTTTTTTTAATAATATAATACATACACTGTGCTGCCACTTTATTAGGTACACCTACCTAGTAGCGTGTTGAGCCTCCTTTAGCCTTCCAAACAGCCTGAATTCGTCTAGGCATGGATTGAACAAGATGCTGAAAACGTTGGGCAGGAATGGAGTGCCATGCTGACATGAGTGTGTCACGCAGTTCCTTGAGATTCGACGGAGGTGTAGGCCTGCAGCGAACAGCCCTTTCCAGCTCACCCAAAGATGTTCAACAGGATTGAGATCCGTGTTCTGAGCGGGCCACTGCAGCAAAGAAAAGTCACTGTCATGTTCCTGGAACCATTCCATAGTGATTCGGGCTTTGTGCACCTTCGCATTATCCTGCTGGAAGTAACCATCAGACTGAGGATAAACTGTCAACATGAACGGATGCACTTGGTCAGCAACGATGTGGCATTCAGACGTGAATCTATGGGTATCAATGGACCCACCGTGTGCCAAGAAAACATTCCCCACACCATAACACTGCCCCCACCACCTTGCACAGTAGTCGTCAGACATGACGGGTCCATGGATTCATGTTATTTTCGCCAAATTCTGAGCCTTCCATCAACATGATGCACCAGGAACTTCGACTCGTCAGATCAAGCAACTGTTTTCCAATCCTCGATAGTCCAGTGGTGGTGTTGCTGTGCCCACAGGAGGCGTGCTCTCTTGTTCTTCATTGATAGCAAGGGTTCGCGATGTGGCCGTCGGCTATTGTAGCCCATTCGCGACAAAGGGCAACTAGTGGTCCGTTGCGATATTTTGTTCTGCGCACCAAGGTTGTATTCTGCCGTGATTGTGCACATTGCGGCCCGTTTGTTTGCTTGCACAATTCTAGCCATCCTCTCTGACCGCTCATCAACAAACGATTTTCTTCCACAGGAGTGCTGTTGAGAGGATGTTTTCTGTTCGTTGTACCATTCTCGATACACCCTTGAAACTGTGGTGCGTGAAAAGTTCAGGAGAACTGCCGTTTCAGAGATGCTTTGTCCAGCACGTCTTGCACATACTACTTTGCTGGTGGTATGCAATACCACCAGCAAAGTGGTGGTATTGCATCAACCGGTGCAATACCACCACTTTGCTTATTGGAGGCTTGAAGTGGTGAAACCCATGTTTAGTCTCTAGAGCAAAGTTTCCGGTATCCCCCCCCCCCATACTTCTCTTTCAACCCATGCACGGTACTAAGTACTATAGGTTTTGATACCTTTCGTGTTTGGGGTTTTCATAAAAAAAAAGCCATGCTACGTTCCAAGTCCGTTAGATCACTCCTGTTCCCCATTCTTGCTACGGTTTGTACGCTTAACTGATACTAGAAAGGTTATTCTGCTGCATTTATATCCACAACTGTGGTCATGTGACTTGCAACGTTGTGGGACAAACCATTTGTATGCACAGAAGGGGTGTACCTAATAAAGTGGCAGCACAGTGTATGTATTATGACTATAAATTGCGTGCGTTCTCTGGTCGATTTGCCTGTTTTACTGGACGAAAAAAAACCCAGTTTTTGGGGAAAATACATTGCATATACGCCTGAGACCGACTAACTCAACCACAGAGTGAAAAAAAGTCCACTAAAGATCCTTGTCTCATCGACGGGATTCGAACCCGTGCCTTTTCCACCCGGTGTGGGGAGGACGATGACGATACCACTGTGCTACTCGCGCAGACTAATATTCACTACAAGGCAAAACGACTGGAAGGCATTTTACTGAATATCAATCATTTTGTTCTCCAATTCATCTGCTTAATATGTGTACCAATAAATATGCCACCATTTTGCATTTTTCACCACACAGTTTTAGAAAGTCCTTGTGGGTAGCACAGTTGATATAATCAGAATCTTCCCACACAGGGTGGAAAAGACCTAGTTCTAATCCCGTCACAGACGCAAAGAATTTTTATGGGCCCTTTTTGCAACGTGGCTGAGTTAGTCTACCTCAGGTGAAGGTAGCATGGCTTTTCCTCCCTGAAACTCGGGTTTTTTGTGTAGCAAACAGCAAATCGACCAGATAACACAGGCAATATATAGGCATATTATATACGGCGCAATATGGCTTAAGTTGCTGATGAATTTAAACCTTACAATAACCAACTAATTTATATACATCAATAAATAATCTGATTTTTACAGGTTTGATCTCAGCGGTGGCACAGTGGATATGATTACCGGTTTTCCCATAGAAAAAAATGCCAGGGTTGGAATCCCGTCAAAGGAAAGAAATATTTTATGGACTTTTTTCACAACGTAGCTAAGCTAGTTGATCTCAGGAGAGGGTCGCATGGTTTTTTTTTTATCCCAGAAACTCGAATTTTTCTTCCAGAATACTGGCAAATCGACCTCAGAATACACGCAATTTATAGACATTATGTATTGTCCCCTCACAAACTTAGCTGGTTTCGTTCTTTACACACATTCGCATACCCCAACTGATTTATTTCGATTAGCGCCAAGGAACGTTTAACTGTCCAAATAGTACCATTCTACGTGTAATTGTAATCCTTCTATCATATGTTTGGTGTTTGTTGTAGGGTTTTAGGGGCATCAGCGACTTAGACCATATTGCACCGTTATATATTATGTTTGTAAATTGCGTATTACCCTCGTTTGGGACCAACTAACTGAGTCCCGTTGTGAAAAGGACCCATAAAAATTCCTCACGCCACGAACGGGATTCGATCTCAGGTCTTTTCTACCCGGTGTGGGGAGGACGGCGATTCTACCAACTGTGCTACCGTGAGGGTACTTCAGTCAGAGCCGCACGCATACACTAGTTGCAAATAAGATGGTTACATCTATTCATATGTAATAATTTTATTACAATTATGAGCCTATTGATGCTTCTGTTTCATTGTAGAATAATAAGTGAGTTGTGTGATATAGTGTCGCTGAAATCTCTGTGTCGTGGTAATCCCTGGTACTGAACTTTGATATTTTAAATCTTCAATGTTTGTAGAACGAGAAGTTCGCTTAACGATTTGTTCAGCATAATATTCTCATTTTGTACGGGTGATACTGGCTGACATAATTTCCAAGTACTCTTACTTCTTTTAATGTTGCTATTCAGGTTTACATAATTCATGAAGATTTTTGTTCCTAATGAAACTTGCTCTTAACATCGATTTCATAAAAATAACATAAACTTTTTTAAAAATTATACTTCGCGATGCATTTTCACACGAAGCCAATTTTATACCGTAAAATATTCTAATGTCTTTCATGTGGTAACTTGTGGATGGTCGGCTCTAATGTGAAACAAATGACTTTTATGATTGCCGCTGAAAATAAATCACATGGCCCATTGGACTGTTGATGATTAGCAGAAATCAAATTGCTAATGGTGTTTTCAGCATTAAATTAAGAAATATGCAGTGACACTGAATGATCTCAGATCACGAAGAACTGTAGAATTTTAATCTGCTAGGAAAATCAGAAATTTAAATTAGACAAACTTTGTCGAAGTTAGGAGTTAATTTAAGATGTTTAAACAGTAAGACTAAATAAATTCGCGGTAGAGTTGCATATCCGCTGCTAACTTTATTGAAAAACTTTTTATGTAAAATTAACACCATTGGAAAGCCCTAATTTGTTGCATACTTCTTATGTTTCTTTGTTTTCCATAAACATCATCAGAGGTAGAACTGTTTCGATGATGCCGATCTTATTTTTTTGTGCATATTTTATTAATTTTAAATGTTGTATTCACGCATACATTTATGTTAAAAGATCTGGTTTTGAACTCAATCAAGAGGGTAAGAAATTTTACCCAGTGTTCATGTCGTGGGCCCTTGGGTAGCACAGTTGGTAGGATCTTCTTTTCTTTATTAACAAAACAATAAGCGGCCCCTAGCCAGAAACTGGCAAATCCGCTATATACATATTATTTTATATACAATGATATACATAGAATCAGTCATGTTAATTATAATGTCATAAGGGAAATGAACATGTAACATGTCCACACAGCAAATCACATCACGCAACTAATCAGAAGTATAAATTGTGCACAAGGAACCAGAAGACAGCAGTCTTTTCTGTCCTAGGAAGGACGAAAACTGCATGCACTGGAGGTAGTACTATACCAGTGGGTGCTAGCTAATCCTGTACCCACAGCTGCTCAAACTGGGGTACCAGCTAAGAAAAAAAAAAAAAGGAGATGGCAGGTGATATCAGTTTTAAGAAATATCGATAGACATTGCAGGTGTTCGGTTGGTTCCTTGTTGTTGAGATGATAATAGACTCGAGAAGAGTTACTTTCTTTTGGTGAAAACAGCAGAGGAGAATTGCTATAGAGCTGAGAACGATTGAGAATTTTCAGTCAGTGCCACTTCATTTCCTTCAGAAAAGTTGCTCACAGCAGTTTGTAGTGTAGATCTGTCGTCGTGGTACAGGTTGCAGCGAAAGAGAACGTGCGTCCAAGTTTCCTTAGCACCACACAAGCAGAGATTGGTGTCAGACAAGCTAAATTGAAATAGTTTGGAGTTGATGGAGCCGTGCCCAGTAAGTATATACGATGTTGTTAAGTTGGGAGAAAACCATTGGCGGACGTTCTGGTTGAGAGGGAAGGTAACTGCAGGAACAAAAGAGCGGGTGATTTGACCAGTAGTACTGGAATCTCATCGTGATTGCCACACACTGATAAGTTCATTCCAGATTCTCCGTTTCTCGTCTTTGATGTTAGCAGTTAGGTTGCATGAGATGCCGAGAATCTCACCAGGAACTCTGTGATTTAGACGATAGCATAGTCCTTTGAAGATGACATGCAGGTCTAGTGATAAGACTCCAGCAAGGACCTGCAGAGCAGCAGAGGACACTGTCCTGAAGGCCCGGAGCATGGCAAGCAGCATAATCCGTTGAATAGAGATGAGCTTGGAACAGAGTTTAACATAAACAGCTCTATGGAACCAGAATCCCGAAACATATGTTGCTATTGGTGCGAATACTGCTGTATTCGTATAAGTATAGTAAGAGAGTCTTCCTATTTAGTCTCCAGTCCGATTTGGAAATGCGGATAGTTGCTGCAGTGAACTTCTTAATCTTCGAGGCGAGGTGATTAATATGAGAGGAGAATGTTAACTTGAATGTTCAGGTTCAAAAGGGATTTGCTTACCGTCTATCTTTATATTAGGAGGTGTTCTGTAATCTAACTTGCCCTTAAAAAACATCAGTTTTGTTTTTGTAGCAGATATTCGCAATTTATTTCGACTTGACCACTTGATTAGCTCAGAAAGAGTTATATTGGCTGATTGTTCTAGTTGAAGACGCGATCGACCTGGAATTCAAAGAACCAAATCATCGGCGTAGGCGAAGGCAGAGATATTGTCAGGTTTTAGCATGAGCCAGCTGTCCCAAACTATGTTCCAGAAGAGGGGTCCCAGAACTGATTCCTGGGGGCATCCTCTTGAGATGGTCCTTGAGAGAGACTGCTGTTTCGAGATTACTTCGATGAGTCTATTTTGGAAGTAGCTTCTAATAACTTGGAATATTTTCTGAGAGCACTTGGCTTTGGTAAGACAATTGAGAGCGCTCTCCCACTAGAGGGAATCGAAAGCTCTCTCGAAGTCAATGAATATGGCCAATTCATATTTAGCCCTCGAAGTTGATATGTGGTTGACTAAAGAGACAAAGGCGTCTTCACAGGATTTTCTCTTCTTGAAGCCAAATTGGGATGGAGACATTAAGTTTTGACCTTCAATTAAATCTGCTACTCTGGGTACTAACAATCTTTCAAATAGTTTGCCAAGGTTTGCCAAAAGAGAGATGGGTCTGTATGCTTTGGGATCAGATTTATTTTTGTGTGGCTTGTGAATAAGTTTGATCAAAGCTACCTTCCAGAGATTAGGAAATATCCCCTCAGTAAGACATTTGTTGTACATAAAAGTATTTCTGGAAAGATTTCGGCAAATTTGAGAATTACAGCATTTTCCACAAGATCTAAACTTGAACATTTATGGATATTTATTTTGCTTAAGGCCAGCTTTAGCTCGGGAAGAGAAAAGAGATCCGTTTCATATGAGGAGTGGTAGGTTGAGTTGCTATTCCTAATAGATATTTGTTCCGGAGTTTCTGTGGTGAGATCTCCATGGACGTTTGAGAAGGTATACGGTTGGTTGGGGAAGCAAGCGATCGAGGATGGCATTAACTGAATCATTCCAGTTAGTGGTTTCTGTATCGTTGTTCGCTACAGTGTTGTACACTTCATGAGAGTGAAACTTGTTTTTGCTAATTTTATTTAATAGACCCCAGGGATCAGGATTTCTTGCAGAGTGAACTAAGTATTGCGAAGAGGTAAGTTTTTGTTTTGCAATTGTATTTACATATTCTTTCCGCTGGCCTTTATAGATATTTTTTAGTTTGGTGACTTCTGGTTCAGGCCAGGACCTTCTCCGTTGAAAGTCTGCGTGCTTTGTGTACTTTTTTGCCCAGAGTGGAAAGTTCAGCTGTCCATCATGGAACTGTAGTATGCTTGCTAATTTTCTTCTTAGCGGAGCGTTCTGTAACACGAAGTAAGGCAGCCTGTACATAGAATGCATATTCTGAGGCATTGAACTGGTTCAAAGAGCGGCGAGTGTCAACGTTAAAATCCTGGTGAATTGAAGACATAAATAAAGGCCTTTTGATGGTTTTGATAGAAAATCTTCTAAGATCCTTTGGAGGAGGAGAAGGAGGGCGGACCTGTAGTATTTGGAAGGAGAGATACCTTAACAGTGATTGCTCGGTGGTCACTGTTTGTGTAGTCAGTATGTATGATCCACTCAGAGATGCTCGAGGAAATGGCAGGCGTTGAAATGGTTAAATCAATGTTTGATTCTCCATGGACGTTTGAGAAGGTATACGGTTGGTTGGGTAAATTGTGTAGATTTAAATTGTAGGTGAATAAAAATTCCTCGAAAATCCTATCTCTGTTGTCCAAGACACTGCTGAACCATAAGAAAGATTTTGAGTTAGAATCTGTTGTAATTATTAAATATGTGGGATTTAAAGTAGCAAACACCTGTTCTAGATATCTTTGTGATAAATTACAGACAATGATGGACAATAGAGTGACAGTAAGTAGAATGAGAAAGTTGATGTAGAGACTAAAATACAGGTAAAATTTTGATTACACAAGCCAGAGATAACAGTGATATCCTGCTTGCTGTTGAATATGATGATGGCAGATTTAGCATCTGTTTCAGAGGTCTGAATGATTCTTGAAGTCATGGGATATCCCATAACTTTGGAAGATTGTCCATAAAAGTGCTTGGAGACATAAGTTTCCTGAATGCTTATAATATCAAATAAATTTTCCTTTGCAATGAGCCTGATCTCATCAGCAACGCATCTAGAGTGTTGTGCCTTGATCTGCATAATCGCAAGTTGGAAGGGACAGTCTGGTTCGCTGCCTAGCTACGCAGAGAGAGGCACACTGCCCATCTCTGGTCTCGAGATCGGTTGTACCGCTAGTTGTTCATTATGATTACCAAACGATGGCATTACCAAAAGACCTGCAGGCCAGATAGCTGTGTGTTTAGATACCTTTCTGTATTGGGACCTTTGATCTTAAACCGGAAAGAGGCATAGGATAGATGCCTGGAGTGAACCTTGATGGGGGTACCGAGTATGTAGAGTTGCTTCAGAAGGGTTTCAATTTGTTCCACCGTTGTTTTCGGGCATAGTCGGCTTATAAAAATGCTGGAGGGCTTTGACCTCATACGCTGCACCGTTTTAATACCTAGTGTGTTAGGATTAGAGCCAATAACTCCATCAGATTCTGATCTGCTTGGGTGAAAATTGAGTTGATAGAATCTCCGTCCTCTCCACACTGGGTGAAAAAGACTTCAGTTCTAGTCGATGGTGGGTGGAATTGTTATGGGACTTTTTCACAACGCGGTTGAGTTAGTCGGCCTCAGGCGGGGGTAGCATGGTTTTTCCTCACGGGTTCTTCGTCCATCGAACAGAAAATTGACTACAAAATACACACAATTTACAGACAGTATATACGGAACAATATGGCCTTAGTCGCTAATGCTCATAAAAATCCAACAAACCAGTCATTGTGTTTAGAGTTTTAAGAGTTAAATGCAATGATTGCACTTAACAGAAGCCATTTTCAGTGATGCCGGTTGGTCAACAAACATAATACCATAATACATCTGTTGTGTGATTAACTCGATTTAAAGTTTGCAAGTTTAGTCAGTATTAATATGAATGTTCATGAATATTTAAATTTTATAGATTTGTGGTAATCTTTAAATAACAGGACAGAATTTTTGTTTTTAAATTCGAATCTGAACTACGGTTTTGAAGCCATTTCAACAAATAATTAATATCTCTTTCCAATTATATACATTATTTTGTGTACACATTGATAGAGCAATAGAGATCGCTGGTATTTCAATTGGTAGTGTCAAAATTTGTTTTCCTTAGAACGTTGCTTTCCCCCAATATTAAAACCTGGTAGAGGAATACGTAATCGTTTAATTTTAAGTTTATCATCGTATATCAAGGACGAAACTTTTTTATTGTTGTCTTTTTAATAAATTACTTATCGCATTCATTTCGAATAAACATTAATTACAGACTGAAAGCGACCTTCTTCTTGCACATTCAGTTATCCTTCTGTTCAGCAGAGATGAGTTCAAATAGTTACTGTGCGCATGTGTGAGTTAGTTGCTACATATAAGCAATGAGGGCCAGTTTGAGAGTGGCACATTGCTTCGTTCTGTTGACTTACGATTATAACACGAGTATAACACGCTCGTTTATAACGTCGACCATTAATACAAAGCTCCCGCTGGTAGACAGTGCTTATAATCACCATCTACGAAACACGGGATGGAAATTATCTGAGTTTCAATATCGTCAATGATGTGAGAAATTTTTATAGGCCTTTTTCGCAACATTTATAATGTCAATAAGTATCTTCTTTCATCTTCTCAACCTTCAACCAACGCATGGTACTAAGTCAATAAAATCTAAATAATTTGTAAACTGATATTTTCAGCAGCTGGTGTAACGAACTTGTCCATTACCCCCTACAAACAGCATTCAGTTTTGTTTAAAGATCATAAAGCATTCAAAACTTACGTTGGTATTAGTACACTGCTCGACAAAATTAACAGAATAAAACGAAGTAAACGTCGTGTAACTCAGGCAGCTTTCGATAAAGCGAGACAAAATTTGGTATAGAGGTATACCATAGAATAACGATGAAATGAGGAGACAGCCAGAAGCTTCGGACAAGTATAGTGGACATTTATAGGGGTTTTATAAGAATTACCAAAAAAAAAAAAAGTCACATTACAGTTTTTGTGTGGGGCGGAATTATGATCAACAGACGCACCCCTCTTCATGTTTTTGATAGGGATACCTTAACTGAGCAGCGGTACCGAGAAGAGATCCTTGACTCCTATGTGCGACTTTTCATTGGCGCAAATTTTCTTTTCATGCACGACAACGCTACTGCACATAGAGCAAAAGTGGTGGAGGAATGTCTTGAAACTGAAGAAATCCAACGATTGCCAGGGCCAGCACGATCAGCAGACTTAAATCGGATCGAACATATTGTTGTTACTGGATTTTAAGAGCATTAGTGAAGAAGGCCATATTGCTCCGTATATACTGCTGTAAATCGTGTGTGTTCTGTGGTCGATTTTCTGTTTGATGGACGAAAAACCGGAGTTGCCAGGAGAAAAAAAAAAAAAACCATACTACCCTTGCTTGAGACCGACTAACTCAGCCAGGTTGTGAAAAAAAAAAGCCCATAAAAATTCTTCTCGTCATCGACGGCATTCGAACCCAGGTCTTTTCCAACCTGTGTGGGGAAGACGGCGATTCTACCGACGAGGCAGAATCGCTGTGCTACCCACGAGGGTATCGAACCTGTGTGGGACGCCTTTCGGCGTCCCACATATGTTCGTGCACATGCACTGTACGTGGATAGCCAACTTTTCGGTCACTTGGTGAGCTAAGGTCTGCGCTGTTGAAAGAATGGGATTTGTTGCCACAGAAACCGTAGCCGAGTGGGCAGGCGCGTGGGTGCATAAGCACACGTGCCTTGAGTGAACCGGGTTCAAGCCCGTGACTGTTGAATACGGTGCTGTTTCTTGCATTCTCTCTACCCTGTGAACTCCTCTGACCGTGTGGTCGTCCCGGAGTATAAACAGAAAATTTATTTTTATTTTTTATCAGACACCCTTATATCGGGCATGGTTCACCGCTCTCAGGCCTGTTTAGCCGTTGGCGGTGCTCATACGCCGTACTAATGTCTTGTGACCATATTTTCGAGTATCCTGTATCGACTTCTGTAATGTGATCTTTTTTGGTAATTCCTATACAACTCTTATAAATGTCCCTTATACCTGGCTGCCTTCTCATTTCATCGTTCTTTTATGGTACACCACCATTAGGGTGACCAACCATTCCGAATTTTGCAGAATATCCCAATTTTCGGCTCTGTATAGAGGCGTCCCGAAAGAACCCTAGGCAGGACGCCATTTATCCCGATTTATCACATATTTCTATTAAAAAATAATAGAAGGTACGTTCTGTTGATTGTTTGATGTTGACCTAATAATGAATAAACGTTTTACTTACCTACCTACATGTATCTAATTTATTCAATCTACCTATTTTAAAAATAAATATGTCGAGATATACTTATATATGTATAATAACCAAGAAGGGACATGTATGTACGTTAAAATTACAAGGCATTTTGTAATCTGATGTACTAATAAAAAAAAATCCCAATTTTTTTGGTTGGTTCCCGATTTTTAAAGGTCTGTATCTCGAAATTGGCTGATCAAGAGTTGGTCACCCTAACCACCATACAAATTTTGTCCAGCTTCATCGCAAGCTCCACGAGTTACTCCACGTTTTCTACTTGTTCTGTTAATATTCTCGAGCAGTGCATGTTTATTTCCGAAATGGAATTACGTACGTAATGGAGTCAAACGTTTCGTGGTATTTTCTTACCACTTTTCACTGACAGCTGTCTTTACAATATCACCGTCAGAAAAGATCACTTCGGTCATAAGAACTTGTTGTCTTATTAACAAATTACTTATCTTTCTTTATTTCGAATAAACATTAACCTTTGAGATTAGAGACTGTAGTCGCTCCTTCTCCTCCTGTTGCACATTCAGTTATCATTCGGTTCTGCGGAACCGAGGGATAGAATGAAATCTTTACCACCGTCAGAAAAGGTCACTTCTTTTGGCCGAAGTGATCTTTTGTGACATATTGCAAAGACAGCTAGCTGTCACTGAGAAGTAGTAAGAAAATACCACGAAACGTTTGATTCCATTATGTACATATTTCCAATTCGGAAATAAACTTAATAATACCAACGTAGGTTTTGAATGCTTTATTATCTTCAAACAACACAGTTTACCACTCAAGGAATACCTTGGATCATCCTACGGAAATAGCGTCATCCGACCTCTTAATAGGCATGAAAGAATCGTCAGAAAACTCACCAGCTAAGATTCTTGGAACAAATTCTTGTGGCCGAAATGATCCTTGTGACGGTGATATTGCAGGCTGTCACTGAAGAAGTGTAAGAAAATACCACGAAACGTTTGACTAAATTATGTACAAAATTTACAATTCAGAAATAAACATAATAATGCCAACGTAGGTTTTGAGTGCTTTATTATCTTCAAACAACCAGTTTACGTATGCATCATGTTGCTCAAGGAGCATTGAGATTTATTTAGTAGATTTTTTAATTAATATATTAAAAAAAAAAAACGCTTGGGGATCCTGCATTAGGTGCCCGATGCCCTGTATCGGATGGCTTGGCATAGTTACCCCACTGAGCCGTTATTAATTTCCTGAATGATTTATTCGAGTGTAATAAACTCGAGACAATGACCGAAGAAGTGGATTTTTTCATAACCACGAAAATGTCGCGATCGACTTTATTGATATCACGTGATTAGTTTCTTTTTGGCTGATTTCCAATGACAAATTACCAACTGTTAGTTTCTGTTGATAAAAAAAGACGTTTGCAGCGACCTACAACGTAAAAATACAGAATTACACAATGTCAGCCTAAAATTTCAAGATTAATTACAATATTATGTCTTTGTTAACAGGCTCCGTATTAAATCAAGGGAGAATCTCAGTAATGAATTATTCACGTACATTAAAAAAAAAATTATTGATGAGTGTAGACATTAATGAGTGTAATGTTATTTATTTATTTTTAAAATTAGATTGTACACAATAAGCGACGTTAGTTTTTGTAAAATTTACGATATACCCGACTTTCTCTACATTGGAATATTGGTAATGTGTGGCGTTGTATCAACTCTGACCATTTGTGTAAATATTGATAAAAAAGTGATATTTTATTAAATATCACTACATATCAGAAACGCTGTCCATTAATATGTTTTATTAATAACAACTATTATTATAATAAATATCCATAAACGAATCCTATTTCACATTAAAATATTTATCAAATTTATGCGCATTTCGTCAAATAGAAATGTGTACAAATCCGTAAAATATATACCCATGTATAGTCCTAGATTCTGGCAAAGTCACGCTTCATCGCCTCCCATTCAAATTTTAGGTGCACTGTTCTCGTCGTATGTGTACTTCGGTACCACAGCGTCCATTTGTGCCGACATTTTAAATAATCTAACCAATCGCTGTGCTATTTGTACTAACGATCAATATCCAATCTATAATCTACGTGAACTCGACTATTTTCTGCCGCTAATGAAAAATTCAGCATCCCTCATATCTGTCCAAGTTGGAGAACACCCTCCTTTCCCTATGTACGTGTGGTTTTAATACTAGGGAAGTATAAAGAAGCGATTTGTCGTTCTCAGAGATAATAAATTTTGGCATTCTACTTTCCTCTTGGCTGCTTTCAGGTTTAAAAATAGCCTCAACACTTCCTTTGCCTCAACTCAATCTTCTAATTGATGTAACTAATTCTGGTAAATTATCTCACTAAGGGCATCACATTTTCTGTTCTGCAGCTTGTTAATCTACTTCTTGGCACTTTTTGACCTGTCGAATTAATTTGTCTTAAACAACTTAAGCAATCAAAGAGAAGATAGATCAGGATTTCAGCAAGTGAAGATTTCCTTTTCTTTCTTTCTTAGTAACGAAATGCAAGAAGGAGCTTTACTTTTTTTTTTTATATGCGTGGCATTATAATGATTAATGATTAAGTGATAATGCTAGAACCCAAATTTTATATCTAATCCTAATTAGTGTATTACGTGTAAGCGTTTCATGGTATCGTTAGATCTGTTTTTATTTGATTTCTTTGAAAACAAGTGAGGAAAGCAGGAGATACTGACAGAAAATCACCAATAGGATTCACCATCCTTATTGTTTTTGTTCTGTGATTTACCTTATATGCATGAAACTAGAGATTGCATAATTTTATTTTGATTTATAAACTTCACTGGAGTTCCTAAGTATGCCAATTTTTTCTCTATTTTTCACTCATAGATTTTCACTAATAGCGTGTTGGGCCGCCTTTCGCGTGATAACCGCTAGCACCTGAAACGGTATCGGCTCCACGAAATCGCGGAATCTGTCCTCATGTATCTTGCACTTGCTCGACAGAAGGACGTCCCTGAGTTTGGCAATATAGCGAGGCACTGGCACAGACTTACTAATGTTGTTTCACCGCGTCCCTCAAATGTTCAATGGGGTCGATGTAGGGGAAATTTGGCGGCCAGGGAAGCACACGAAATGCTGTGATGTGATTCTCGAACCATTTCTTCACAATGCGGGAATTGTGACACGAGGTGTTGTCTTGTTGAAATAGTCCAGTGCCATCTGGATACACAGTCACCATGTCGGGTGAAACTTTGTCCCAGACAATGCTGAGGTACGATCTGGTGGTGAGGGTGTGTTCAATATGGTTGAGGGAATCCAGTGATGTTCATGAAAATATCTCCCAAAAGCATGATACCACCGCTCCCGGCCTGCTTTCGTCCAGTCTGGTTATAAGGCCCTGTCCATCATGATGGGTATGATGGATATGTAATGTTGAATCATCACACCAGGCGAGTCTTTTCCAGTTGTCGAATATCCAGGAACAGTGCTCCCGTGCCCACTGCAGGTGCAGGTGTCAATGACGGTTGGTCAACATGAACACATGAACTAGTCGCCTACTCTGTAGGCCTATCCGGAAGAGTGTCCGCCGGATTGGACACTCTTCCGGATAGGCTCGGAAAAGTTTCTCTGCTCGCCCTAGTTGTAGTCTACCGTTAATTGAGGGATTGTAACCCATCTGTTGTCCCAGACAGCGTGCCAGTCGCCGTTCACCTCGACTGTCAACCAGTGGGGATTTCCTCGACCTGGTACATTGGATAGTTGTGTCCCTCTTCGGACCAATACCGCCACACCTTCACTACGGCGACTCTCGAACAGCCGACAATGCCTGCTGTAGGAAGGTAGGGGCAGTCTGAGATGCTGGCCAAGCCTTCCCATCGCCGCAGTTCATTCACGGGCTTCGTAGTGACGACTTATGGGCATTACCCGTGCCGTCACTATATATACTACGCCAGTAAGTGACGTCACTCCCAGGTGTGGGATACGTTCACTTGTGGAGACAGGGATGGTTCAATGTTTTGGCTTATGAGTGCATTTTGGCGATATTAGGGTTATCCAAGAACACCCTCTTTCACCCATGTGTATTATGCCCATAAATTGCATATGTTTTCTGGATGGTTTGCCTGTTTTGTTGAACGAAAACCAGTTTCAGAGAGTAGAAACCTTGCTATCCTTGCTTGAAACCGATCTACTCAGTAATGTAGTGAAAAAAGTCCATAGTAGAAAGTTCCTCGCGTCATTAACAGGATTTGAACCTAAGCTTTTTCCATCGTGTTATTGTTGTGAGGTTTTAGGAGCATCGGCGACTAAAGCCATATTGCTCCTTGTATATTGTTTGTAAATTGCGTGTGTTCTGCAGTCGATTTTCTGTTTGCTGGACGACAAACCTGAGTTCCGGGAGAAAAAACCATGCTATGCTCGCCTAAGACCGACTAACTCAGTCATATTGTGAAAAGACCCATAAAAATTTCTCAGATCGACGGGATTGGAACTCAAGTCTTTTCCATCCGGTGTGGGGAGGACCAATTTTACAGCTGTGCTATCCTCGAGGGCTCCATCAGGTGTAGGTATGGTTTATTGTACCGTGAGGACTTTATTTTGATGATAACTGAATTTATACATATGTGCAACGTGAATAAATGAATTCTCTTCTGAGATATTTTATGGAGCATCAGCAACGTAGACCATAACACGCCAGTCCTAAAAACTCACTAAAAAAAAAAAAAGTACACTTTCCGCCTGAGCCCGGCTGTTACAGCTCCAATTGAAGAAGCTGTCAAAAATTCCTCCAGCCTCCGACCGAATTCGAACGTAGTACTCTCAAAACCAGCGAGAAGTGGCGACACATTACAATCTCATCGGGCCATATATAAATAAGACATTTGTTTTCATGTATCTCACTAATGCATAAAGACTAGACAAATTTTTTCGATCTGAAATTAAAGAGTTATGCAAAAGTACATAAGAAACCAAAAAAATGGCATGTTGATAATCTATGGAGATCTTCGGAGGTAGCAATACAGCCAAGACACCAACTACTCATGCTGAAAACGAGACTGTAATAATGCGGGAGTTATCGGTTTCTGTTTTTGCATAAGGGCTACCACAAGCTCAGTAAACTTTTTTTTTTTTTTTTTTTGGAGGACATGGACTGGCAACCCTTCTGCCTACAGCAATGTGGCAAAATGTTTACTGACCCTGACCTCTTTCAATTCCTAACTTTACTGAAAGACTCCAAAATTAAAATATTCAAAAAATATTGTTCTCAGTAATAAAATGCGTCATCAACAAACAAAAATGTTTCTAATCCAGCTTAAAATTTGTTCCTTCCATATTTCAAAGTACGCAGATGTAAAAAAAAAAAAAAAAAGTCAATTGAAAATCTATACTATTCACCTGTCTGTCTGTCTGTGTACCGCTCGATATATCACTTATACCTCGGTTCCCAGACATGCTCATTTTATGAAGCCTGCATTGAAGGTATGCCTGGATACAAGCCACACCTCTCCTCACCTTGTAGTAGTACGATTTTAGTAGCATTAGCGACTAAGGCCATATTGCTCCATGTATATTGTCTGTAAATTGCGTGCGTCCTGTGGTCTATTTTCTGTTTGCCGGACGAAAATCCCGAGTTTCCGGGAGAAAAACCATACTGTCCTCGTCTGAGACCGACTAACTCAACCACGTTGTGAAAAAGACACATAAAAATTCCTCTCTTCATCGACGAAACGCGAACTCAGGTCTTTTCTACCCAGTGCGTGGAGGACGGCGATCCTACCAACTGTGGAACTCTCGAGGGCAAATCCAGAAACTCTGAAACAAGTGCCGCGTCATGACATCTCTAGGGCCACATAACAGGCGGTCATTTTGCATGGAGATGACAAGAAGAGGGACTTGGAAAAGCCTTCGAGAAAGTTGCGTATTTTTGAACTGGTTCTGTCTACATGCGAGTCACGTTCAGCCAATTTTGCTGCTTCGACTTGACTTTAACCTGCTTACATTCTCCATATTACTCTCAAAGAATTATCCAGTGTCGTTTGTGATATTTTTACAATAAAGTCTGTCTTGAAATCGATAATGTGAGCGATAAACATGAGATAGAAGCTGTTTTTATCTGGTTTTAAGAGATTATACGCGAATTGTTTACGAAGGCAGGTTGTGTTTTGTATCATGGTACTAGGGATTATCAAAAGTTCTGAAAGCAGGTTATAAAAATTTCGCGTCAATGTCTGATGGAGTTTCTAAAATTTTATTTTTATTCTGGTAGGTGGAAGAATGAATATCCAGAAAATCGAGTTCAGTTATTAAATTTTTTTAAAAAAAGAGGGTAGAAATGCTAAAGAAATCCATGAAAGAATGACACTGGAGTGTTTGGGGAATATCACCAAGTTATGCGACCGTTGCAAGATGGTCGGCGGAGTTCAAAAGAGGACGAAAGTAGTTGGGAATGATCCAACGTCTGGTCGGCTATAAAAGTAGTCAATTCTGAGACAATTTCCATCGTTGGTGAAAAAAATTTAGGAATGAGAAGTGTCTTTTGAGAAGTGAAAATTTAGGAATGAGAAGTGTCTTTTGAGAAGTGAAAATTTAGGAATGAGAAGTGTCTTTTGAGAAGTGAAAATTTAGGAATGAGAAGTATCTTGAAAAAGTACATAACATTTCTCATGGAAGTATTTTACCAATAATACATGAGCATTTGGGAATTTTAAAAAGTTTGTGCGAGATGGGTTGGAAAACAAGGAAAGGAAGTCATGAATGGAAAGATGATATATCTCTATTGGGAATTACCCTGATTTATAATCTCTCTCTCTTGGCATAAGCACATTACAACTATTGCTTCTTCTGCATCTAAAAAACTGGGTTTTTGTCTTTCGCTCTCGGGTTTACTTTTCTTTTGTGGCAGAGTTAATCAGTCTCAGGCGTCGATAGCAAGGTCTCCCCCTCCGAAATCCCAGGTTTTGTAGTCCAGCAATACAGACAAACGGACCAGGAATCCATGCAATTAATGGAAATAATATACATGGGTGGATGAGGTTGCTCTTTCAGTTAGCTGTAATATGAAATATTCATAATACATTATCTATTAACTGACGACTTGTTGGATAAATATAGAACCGTGCTGGAGAGAGAGAGAGAGAGAGAGAGAGAGAGAGAGAGAGAGAGAGAGAGAGAGAGAGAGAGAGACCTACAACAACGACTCAAGCTAGTCTTTGATAATTAAAATATGAAAATACCATTCAAAAATTAGAAATTTGGACAGTAGGCTAAAAATATCCAACTGGTAAATATGATTAATAATTGTCCCATGATAATCACAATACGACTTCGATATTTCACTGCTGTATTGGTGTCAGATTTTATGATAAGCGTCCCAACAAAGAGAAGGCAGGCAAATAGAGATGATAAATCTATAAAATTATTTTTAACGTATAAATGAAACTAGGGCCATGAAATGCGTTGCTTACTCGGACAAGAAGAAGAAGAAGAAAGACCAAAACTTTCTACAAAGCACCATATTAGCTGTTCTATAATAAATGATGTTATTAAACAAGGAAACAGGAACGAACTTAATTTGGATTCTTTCCAAAATTCAATCAAGTGTTCTTGGTGAAACGACCAAACTACGTCGCCACTGACTATAATAGACAGTACTAGTTTTTTGAAAAGTTTTATTGGACTAGTTCAGTAGTGACATTCAGCGAACCGCTTAATGAATCCAATTTTATGATGGGCCTAGACATACGCGTATCGTTTTTCTTCTGCCTTCTGTACACGACATAATAATAAAGATGAAGAAAAACCTTAGCACAAAATTTGCCAATAATTATAACCCTTTGATATTAAGAACAACACTAGAGAAACACAATATGCTAACGCCTCATAACCTAGGTTGCTTTGGCGCTTATCACAAACCTAACCGCTAACTAGGACCACTGTCGGCCCTTGTAATGTATAAGCTCTAAAGATCTTTTGGTTTCTTTTTTGAATTTTTAGTATCAAGGATGACATCACAAATAGTCAATGTAGTATGTAGTATGAGCATCAGCGACCAAGTCCACGTTGCTCCTTATATACTGTCTGTAAATTTTGAGTGTTCTGAGATCGATTTTCTGTTTGCTGGACGAAAAACCCGATTTTCAGAGAGAAAACACCATGCTACCCTCGTCTGAGACAGACTAACATATCCATGTTGTGCAAAAGGGACGTAAAAATTCCTCACGTCATCGACGGAACTTGTAACTTTACCAGGTCTTTTCCACCCAATGTGGGGAGGATGGCGATTCTACCAACTGTGCTACCCACGAGGACCAAAGAGTCAATAAAAATCTCAGCACTTTCTTTAAAAATGAGCGTGACTCCTTATGTGTGAAAAATGAGCAAGGTTTGCCCTCCAGAAACTGGAGTTTTTCGTCCAGCAAAACAGACAGATCGACCATAGAACACACGCAATTAGCAGCCATAAAACACACAGAACGGCATATGAATTTAATTATTTGGGTGGCCTAATATGACAGTTTGTTGGGTTTTTTTTTTTGTTTGTGAAAAGCCGATCGCGATCACTTAGAACAGACTTTGGATTACAGTTCTGCTGCTGATTACTAGTTAATTCCGAGTTACACATTCCTTAAAAAATCTTATTACTATTCTTTTCAGAAACACCATCAAATTTAGCTATTTCTTTAACAAGACATCCTTTACACCTGCCAAATACTATCACTGCTTTTTGTCACTCACTAACGTCTTTTCTGCACTCCATCTTTCGTTGTGGAAAGACGGAGTACAGAAAGGACTCCCCTGCTTCTTCGGTCACAGGTGGTATACCTGTAAACAGGGAAGCGAGTTAATCTTATATTCTAATTTCGGTACTGTAAGCAAATAAGCGTAGAATACACGTGTTCAATCTGTTATACGCTCTAAATACTACAAGTAACTAATTTTTTTGTCCGGGGTCTGTACATGCTTGATAAATGGTACTCAGTAATTAACTTTAATTATAATGAATACATTAATTATAATAATTGGATATTTTGTACTTTTTCAACACTTAAAAAGTAAAGGTAGCATTTAATACGTCTTCTGCTACAATTCGAATGGTCGTCTGCAGCGAAACGATCATTTGTACAGACAACCAACAATTGCTTTTGGGCACGAGAGCTGTTGGTAGTTATGGCAACGCCACTTCTCATTCAACTGATACCTAGGAGCCGCTAGGAGCGTTATATAAGGATTTCCGGGCACCCTAATGTTCTCTTATAAAAGCTAGAAGTAATGTGAAAGAACTATTTCGTTGGAAAGGCGACAATACACGTTTTCTTTTAAATTTTACATTGAGCGAATCTGACAAAAACTAAAAAAACCTTTTTTTTAATTAAAAAAAACTTTTTTTTATAAAAAAAATAAAAGTGAAGACTTAATCCATTTACTGACTGTTGCAAGAAAGTGAATGAATAAATGAACTTATATGAGATAGGATTTCAGTGGAAAAATGACTATTTTTTTTAGTGCTGATGAAAAAAATATTAATGGCGTTCAATCGACAGTCTCTAAAAAATTGAAACTTCTTTTATTTTCTGTGAAAATCGTTTTTCCCTCTTGTTTTTACAAGAAACTAAATTACTCAAGAGGAACCGTGCCATGTTTTATCCAGTTAGGATCGTTCTAAGTACCTCTTGTAGACAGAAGTCTATCGTGTTGCCAAGGCAACCAGCTGTTCACCTATCTTTGCAGGGATTGTTAGAAGCTCGTATGAGGAGTAATTTAATTGGAGATCGTTTAACATCTCCAGTGCTGATAAGTATTCAGAATGGTTGCAGTTAGAGTTGTGTTAATTTTATTCCTATTGAACTTCGGATGTGCCATGTTTTTATTTTCTGCTTCCTGTTCCCCCTCCCCTTTAATTTGGTTAGCTATGGATTTTGGTGAACGTACTAAGCAACAACTAGAATGGAGGTTGAGATAAAGAACGGTCAGAAAAGCCTTGGAGCATTTGACCATTAGCCATAGCCGAGGGAGAAATTCAAAGAATGTAATAAGAAGTAAAGTGGAGATAATGTCTGCATATACAAGATGGTGGCGCTGCAGGCGCAAGGCTCTAGCTTGTCCGTCTCTTCGAGCGCAGGTAGTTACGTATTTTCTTGGGTTGAAATGGCTGTCCCTTCTGATTTAATTAACAAGCTAAGATCAAGGGAATTCCGAAAGAAAATCGAAAGAGGCAGGCGAGGACGTAAGAAGAGGACGCTTTTTCAGAGACATTCTAGTAACAATAGAGCTACATTGAATTCTGGGTCTTCTAAAGAAATATATTGACTGACTTCCTCACTTCTTAGGAATACACGAGAGTTCTGAAACTTGGCCGAATAAATTTGATCCACCAGTTCCCTTTGTTTATAATAACAAAATTAAAGGGGGGACGACACTAAGATCATGTATTTTAACAATTTTAGTTATACCGTGTTCACCAGAGTGGCTACGTTATTAGGTATATCTACCTTTTCGTGAAATTAGCCCTTCAGCTAAAATGTTCCCACAATTGCAAAGAGTTTGCCATTATTAGCAATTAAGTGGATCCTCCACATAAATGACCTCCAGGTGTAGAGGCAGTTTCCTTCTCAGAACCTACTGGTGCTTGTTGATCCTGTACGGTATGCTCTCATGGCAGTGAGGCGTATGTTGTTTTGCACTGTATTTAAATAGCGCTAAATGATATTTCTGGCTACACGTTTGTACCAGAAACTGGCAGCGTACGTTGCTACCTGGATTAAGATACGATTGTAAATTAACTTGAGAGCTGTATTTGAATCATGTCTTGTAGAAAGGGCGATCAGGGCAAAATAATTTTTCATTTTGTCTCTCATGTACTGTACATGATTTGTAAAGAAGATGGAGCTGTTTTTCAAACATAATGCACCGTCGCGGTAGCACAGTGCATATAAGGCCATCTTCTTACACTGGGTGGAAAAGTCTCGGATTCGAATCTTGTCAATAACCGAAATATTTATGGGCAGTTTTCACAACATGGCTGAGTTAGTTGGTCTTAGGTGAGGGCTTTCGTGGTTTTATCTCTCGGAAAGTCGGATTTTTCGTCTAGCAAAATGGCAAATCGACCACAGTTTACTTACAATTTACAGGCATAATATAAACGGCGTAGTATGATCTAAGTCGCTGATGCACCTAAAACCTCAACCTTAAACAAAATGGCCAAGTATACTTGTGGGTCATGGCATACCGCAATGCTTGGTCTTTTTTTTATTATTATTATTTTTATTATTTATTGTCGAGTGCCGTGAATTTTCGCTCTTTAAGGAGCGTCATGCAGCTCTTTTATTTTGATATGAGATGCTTATTGGCCTTGCACCATGCTACAAAGTCAACCAGAGCATCCACTGATTGTCACGGGATTTTGACCTTTCAGTACATGAAAAGTCCACGTCACTGATCGTAACGGGAGTTTTCGTGCATTAAAAGGTCTAAATCGTCTGCATATGCGACAGCATGTATATCATTGAAGGAGTGCTGAAGCTATTCATCTAGGATAATGCCCCAAATAGTAGAACAGATGCGTAGGGATGCTGTGGGCGAGCCGTTCAGTGCAAGAATGGGCGAAATGAAAGATTTAAGTGACACGTGACTTTCAACTTGGCATAGATGTGCCGGTATGAGTATCTTGCAACCCTGCTGGGCTTGATAAGTACGTCTCGGGCGTATCGATATTGGTCCAATAACCAAATGACATCCAGCCAACGGTAATCCTGTGGTTGTTTGTTATTGTTATTTGGTTTTTAGGAGCATTAGCAACTAAGGCCATATTGCTCCGGGAATATGTGGTGGCCATTCCCTGACCTTTCCGCATCCTCCGTATTTGGTGGTGACGGGATCGAACCCCGGTCTAATCAAGAAGCGTGTGTTACGCACTGCTGCTCCTTCCCACCTGGCTACGGAGGCGCTGCCTGTGGTTGAAAACGGCTCTTTGGTGGTGACAAAGGTTAGTCAAATAACAACCCAGTACAATAGTGGTAACCAGAAGGTATTTCAGAATGCACAACTCGTCGTACGTTTCATTAATGAGGTAGTACTGCAGCAGACGATCGAACCGGGTTCCACTCCAGTCAGCAAAAACAAGAAGGTACGGTTACAGCGGGCTCAGGAACACACTGAGCAATGAAGATTGGAAAAACGTTTTCTGGTCCGACAAATACCGGTTATTGCTGTTTCATACTGATGAGAGGATCAGAATGTGGCGAAATGAACTTGGGTCCTGCTAGGTATCACCAATGTAGGCGATGTAATGGAGTGGCGGAGTATTTTCGCGGTGTACACTAGGCCCCTTGATACCGGTGGAGCACATTTGAATGCCAGAGGTTATTTGTAAATTGTTTCTGAACAGGGACGTCCCTTCATGGTTGCAGTGTATGCGCTTGCGTTCTTCGATATGGTAATACGCCACGTCTCAGAACCAGAACTATACAGAACTGGTTCCAGGATCATGACAGTGAATTCGGCTTACTGTGATGACGTCCTCATTCACCAGATCTCAATCCAGTTTAGCGCCTATGGAATGAACCCTTCATAATAGAGATCCATAATCATTCAATTTATATAAACCGTGGGAAGTAATTGGGTCGATATGGATCAGCATCCCTGTGGCACACTTCCGCTATCTTGTTGGGACCACGCACGAAAAATGCAGGCTGTTCTGAACCTAAGAGAAACCTACTCGTTATTAATTAGGTTGTCGTAATAAACTGGCCATTCGAAGTACATCTCTAAACAACAAAACTCTAAAATGTTTCCGGTTATATGCAAAAGCCTACCTTCAGGCTGAGATATGAAGATATGGGATATATCGATATCAATATATCTTACTGTATCCTTTGATACCTCCTCTTATAAGATACAAGAAAGGGTATCAAAAAGTTTTCCCCATGATCTTCTTTTGTGTATTCTATGAACGTTATGTTTTATTGATTGTATTGCTTGCTTATCTAGTAATATATGCCGGAAGTTTCATTGCTCTAATGTTATGTTTCTTTTGTTACAGAGCTGAATATGTAACAGTGTCATCGTGGATAAAGTTAAATATCGATCCATTATCAAATCCCTGTTTTTGCAAGGCAAAGAGCCAAGAGCTATTCATGAAGAGATGTCTACGGTGTACAAGGATATCTGTCCATCGTATGACATTGTAAAACATTGGTGGAAACAGTTCAAGTGCGGTCGGGAGAGCGTCCATGATGTGGAAAGAAGTAGGCGGCCATCCAAATCTCACACTGTTAAATTCTTGTAGAAAACTGAACAGCTGATCCTCAATGACCGCCGGATAACAATTAAAGAGATGATTGCTGAGACTGGAATAAACTGGAATATGGATCAGTGGAGAGCATAATTCACAATGATCTGAATATGAATAAGGTCTCTCGGCACGATGGATTTCTCGCTTGCTCACATGTCTTCAGAAATAAAAAAGGCAGGCCTGCTCTGCTAAATAGATCGCCATTTGTGACAGCGATCATGATCTTTTTTTTACCCTCACTGGTGACTACAGATGAATCTTGGATACATTACTTTGAACCAGAAGCAAAACAGGTTTCAAAACAATGAAAACATCCATCATCACCTCCTTCCAGAAAGGCCAGAGTGCAACCATCTACAGGGAAAGTGTTGTTGTTAGTTTTCTGGGATGAGATGGGTATTATAATTACAGATTACCTGGAGAAAGGTACCACCGTTAATGCACATTATTACAGAAGCTTACTGAAGCAATTAAATGAGGAAATTAAGGAAATGCGACGCGGAATGCGAAGGAAAGGAGTGCTGCTGCTGCTTCACGACAACGCACCAGACCACACGGTGTCGCAGCAACTGATATTTCCCGAAAGTTAGGACTTCATATCTTGCCACACCCGCCTTATTTCCCCTGACTTGAGGCTTTCTGACTTTTCCTCCTTCCGCAGCTGAAATCATTTTTGCATGGAATTTTTTTGGCAGTGTAGAGGCAATTTCTGCGACAGAAGCATGGTTTCAAGAGCAAAGTGAGACTTTCTACAAAAATGGCATAAGGAAGTGCCGCAAAAGATGGGAGGAATGTGTCGTTTTGGATGGTGACTACACAGAGAAGGAATATGTTCCAAATTTCAAACTCCCTGGGACACGAAGAACGTGATCAGGGAAAAAACGCTTTTGATAGCCCCTTGTAGTCATCGGATTTAGCTATCTGTGATTTTTTTTTGGAAAAGTCAGATTTACAACAACTGAGGAAATTATTCAGAACGGGACACAGGAACTACCTCAATTTAAGATATAAGGAACACTTCCAGAAGTTGCAGAAGCGTTGGAAAACACTGGCTAGGAGACTCCTTCAAAGGAAAAGCCGGTAACTTCATAATTTCCCTGAACGTTTTGATCACATCTCATATACAAATAGGGTTATTCACCAAGATCGTTTTTTTTTTCCCAATCAGCTAAACTCCTCTCATTTTTAACGTTTCTTTTAGCATCTGTAAGTGATTCATTCCTTATTATTACGTTCATGTCTTGTGTGAATGAATTGAAAGAACTAATGGCACTTATATTTAGTGAGATTAGTACTTTCAAATCGTTGACCCTTCATACAGATAGTAAACCCCCTTGTATAAATTCTTTCATTACTCCATAATAATGATAATGGAAACTTTTGCTTTTTCTGTAGTAAAATAAACATTTAGCAGCTTTTATCGAATTCTCCTACATTCCAGAAATTACAAAGGAACATTACGAAATAATAAACGCTTTAATTTCTTTTTCAGTAACCCACCTTCCTGTGCTAATTACAAAACGGATACGAAACGCATTGTCTAGACACTTAAGGTGACGGCTGATATGACCTTGTAACTTAACTTTTCTCATTTTTTAAAGAAAGAAATCGTTAAGAGCCTTCCATATCGCAAAATCCGTGCATTCAGCAAGAAAGGAAGAAATGACAAATTATCGTTTCACATTATCTTAGATTTACACGCCATAGATACATTTACGTCAGATGGTATTTTCTGCGAGGTGCCTGCTGTTCAAAAATGCAAATTAACCAAACTATTCTAAACTTATAATAGTTAGTGTTTTACGTTTAATGTTCAACTTTAAACGAGTATCGATTTCATTATGCCTTGCGAGGCAAGGCATTTACCGGAAGCCAGTATGGTATCAAGGAAATCATTAGTGCGAGTTCTTTTTACAATCAATCAGATCTCTTGTACTTTAACGTAGTGTCGACACGGTTAACTTGAAAGACAAAAGGTCAACGCCGACATTCACATTCTTATAAATATTGCACCGTGTTCCTGTTTTCGTCAAACTATACAGGAAATTTATATGAACAAAAAGAAAAACGTCCTTGAGAAAAAGCCAAAGGGAAAAAAATGACGCTCAACAAAAGAATGATGGATGCGTAACCAATGGGGCATTTGATAAAATAATTTAATCAAACTGTTAACGCAGCAGCAGCGACTTCCATTTGCCCGTTTTGTGTTGCAAAAGATTTCTTTTTCAGTTGCCAAACGAGTGCACAACATTCTTTTGGAACACGAACAAAACTGCAGACGAAAAATTGTCAATTACACAAATCTAATATATCGACTTTCGCCCTCCAGCTTTCTTTGGTATTTTGTAAAAATTCACTTAGCCGAAAGGAAGAGACATGAAGAAAGAGCATCGTCTATGCTGATTGAAAATTCTAAATAAGTTGGCTGAAACCTGTTAGTAAGAAAATAAATAGAGCATACCTAAAAGAGTCTTAATACAATATCGATTAATATATAAAAATAACGAACTCGTTGGTGCAAAATATTATCCTCTTCCATAAGTATAGGTACAGTATTTTTATAGTAATTCGTTTGTTTAATTTTTACTACCTCTTTATGTTTGTCTTTTGGATACTATATGACAGTGGTTCAAAATGTTTGTAGTCTGATTATTAATTAAAATATTGTCTGGAGCTAATCGAAGGCTGCCTTTAAGTTAAAAATACCTTAGATCATATCAAATTCATAGCTAATAGAACATACACTATCCTACCAAAATTAATTGGGTACTCCTATGATTTCAGAAAATTGTGCGTGACTGCGAAATATGTAAACATTTTGGCCTATAAAGGTGATCAGCTGTTAGTGCGGGATTCATTTCAAACGCTTACTCCGAACGAAGAGCGTACAAAAAGGGTTGAAGTCCAGAAGTGACACTGAGCCCAAAGAATGATCAGGTAAACGCAAAGTACTGAGTGACAGTAGAGGATATGCCTTGCATCATTTGCCACCACCGTACAAAATCTGAGTATGGAGCTACGAGTAGCCACAGACAAACCTGTAAGTGTTCCACGACACAGAGAGTTGTACACTATGAATTTGCAAGGAATAGCTGCAGGCCATAAGCCGACCGGGCTAGCCGGGTGGGTAAAGTGCCTGCCTGGCAACCCAAAGGTCGCGGGTTCGAATCCCGCCTCGGGCTTGGATCAAAGTACTGCAAAAACCTTGGGAGGTGCATTATGGCCACAGAAGCCGATGCGCCAACAACCACCACCAGGCCATAAGACTGACAAAAAAAAAAAAACAAAAAAACATGCACATCGTCGATTGGCATAATGCAGAGCATACCGAAATGGACTGTAGATCAATGTAAAATGATCCTGTGGTTGATAAGTCACGCTACACGCTCTTCAGTTTTATGGACACATTTGGGTTTGGAAGATGCCTTGAGCTCTTTACTAACAGTGCGTTATCCAATTTGTGAAGTTGGGAGGAGGAGGAGGAAGTGTTTCTCGCGGTATGAAGTAGGTCCGCTAATCGTCTACGAAACCATGTATGCTACGTCCTGCACTAATGTTATGAGCAATTATAGCAATTTTATGGAAGCAGTCCTTGCACTACCTAGCACTGCACTGCTCCACGCTATCATAAAGCTGTGAATGCGGGGGTAGTTTGAAGAAATGACATGGTAACATTGCAGTGGCCAGGACACAGCTTCTACCTCAATTCAACTGAGCGTCTTTGGCAACGGAACGCAGTATTAGGGAAAAATCTTTCGTTACGGGACCTAACGAATGTTTTAAAAGAGGAGTGGAGTACAATATCACTATCTTTCAGGCCTTAATTGTAAACAGTTAAGTTACGTTAAACAATGCAACGAAGCAGTTATTATGGTCAAAGCTACCAGGTTATTCATTTATTGGAATAAATTAATGTTTTGTAGCTAACTAACAAATTCACAATCATGACTTTTGGTAGGAGTGAATTTTTTAACTATATCAGGCTAAGCCCAACTATAGCCGAGTGGTTAAGTGACATTCTAGAATTACGCATACTGTGTAAAATACGGATAGGAGAGATTATTACTCTTGTAAATCACTTTATAGAACGGGAGGATCGTGTTATCCGTCGACAAGTTTACGTCTACCGCCAAGCTGGCTACCATCCAACCATCTGTAACATCAATTGGCGTCACCGTTGAACCATTGCACGCTGACTGACAGAAGGGAACACCGGTGCATACCAGCCATTATGTCAATTACCCCTGACCGCTGCCCATCTATTCGAAGATAGTACAGTGGTTACAATCACGTCCTCCCCACACTGGATGGAAAAGGCCGGAGTTCGAATCCCGTCGATGTCCCGAGGAACGTTTATGGGCTAGTCTCACTCCGTAGCTGAGTTAGCCGGTCTCATGTGTGGATATCAAGGTTCCCCCCAAGAAACTCGGATTTTGTGTCAAGCAAAACAGGCAAACCGACCAGAGAATACACGCAATTTTTCGATATTTTATTTTTATTTTATTAATAGCAAGATACACAACAGGTAACCATTAACAGTGTATCTGAGATCAGATCAATAAACATAATAACAATAATATGAAATCCAACAGGACGATAAACATTGATATAGATTCAAACAATAAAAGCATATGTACAAAAGAGGATTGTATTAAGTTAAGTTACCGGTAAAACAAGTAATAATTAATCCGTTAGAGAATAGAAAAATAATATAACAATAAGCTACAATAATTAGATGTGAGCTAGTCACTTTGCAGTTTAAGAGAAGAGGCAAACTTGTGGGAGTTCATCAGTGATTGGGAGTTGTCAAAGAAGTCAATGAGAGAGTCATTTGCTGATTTGCTGATTCTGTTCAGTGGACTGAACTTCATCAAGTTCGTGTTGGCAGAGTCAAGGCGAAACGGTGTAAGGTTCCTAACTTGTCTACAGGGAGCATTGAAGTTTATTTTACTCAGGATATCAGATGCTTCATAAATTCCAGTGATTACTTTGGCTAGAAGGGCGATGTCAGCAGTAACTCTTCTAGTGCACAGAGGCCTCAGATGAAAGTAATCACACAGCGATTCATAATACACTGAGTGATAGAATAGAGGATTGCGGTACGTAAGGTAACGATCAAAATCTTTTTGGACTGCTTCAATTTTGTTAGTTAAAGTCTTTGTGTGAGGATTCCAGATGGGTGAACTGAATTCAAGGATTGGCAGAACAATAGTTTTATAAAGGATAACCGCATATCTGTAGTTTTTGAACTTGTATGTGTTCCGTTTGATGAATCCCAGTGTTTTGAATGCTTTGCTGGTGATTTTAAGGACATGGGCATCGAATTTAGCACTGCTGGAAAAGAGAATCCCCAAGTCGTTAACTTGGTCACAAGTAAATTGTGACCAAGTTAACGACTTGGTCACAATTCGATGATCACAGAGTTAACAGTGTACTCCGTATTCATTAGTTGTGGAGATCTGCAAGATGAGAAAGAGATTACTTTGCACTTCGAGGGGTTAGCAGACAAGCCATTCAGAGATAGCCACAGAGAGAATTTATTGAGAGCACATTGAAGCTGTTGAGAATCGGTAATCTCCTTCACTGCTGAGTAGATCTTAAGATCATCTGCATAGAGAGCAACTTGAACATTGGAGGTGTAGATGAAAGAAGGAAGATCATTTACGAAAACAATGAAGAGAAGAGGGCCTAAGGGAGAGCCTTGTGGTACTCCGCTTAGTGGTATAAAACAGTCTGAGTTCACTTGATCGATGATAACTCTCAAGGAACGATGCGTAATATAGCTGCATAGCCATGAGAGCAAAGCGTCACGGATACCATATAGCTTAAGTTTTTCCAGAAGTTGTTCGTGCGGGACTTTATCAAATGCCTTAGATATGTCTGTGTAGACTGCATCAACTTGTAGGTGGTTATCAAGAGCTTCCGAGGTGTATTGCCAGAAAGGAAGTAAATTTGTGACTGCTGACTTGCCACTGCAGAAACCATGTTGATTCTGATCGATGAAAGGCCTGAAGAATTCGAAGAGATGTTTGTGTACTGCTGTGTCGAAGAGTTTAGCCAGGCTGTTTTGCAAGGTTATGGGTCTGTAATCAGATACGTCATTTTTATCACCTTTTTTTGAAAATAGGAACTATATTGACCTGCTTAAAGTGCTTAGGATACCTCCCCAGCCTGAGACAAGTTGAAGATCCGTAGTATGAGGGGTTTTAATGTAGTGACAGTCATTTTCCAAAATAAGCCTGGAATGTCATCTGGGCCTCTAGTATAGTCATTTCTCATGCTTTTTAATGCCGAATTTAAATCCTCATCAGTGATAAAGAGGTTAATGAGGATATCATCTTTAACAGGTGTAAAGTCAGGAAATGAGTCAGGTCTCAATGTATCATTTGTTTGAATTCTAGAAAGGTGTTTGGCAAACTCTTGAGCAATACTGAGTTCGTCAGATAAGAGAATTCCATCTGCGTTATGGAGTTGTAACTTTCTACTGGTTATATTCTTATGCTTCATGAAATTCCAGAATGGTTTGATATCTCTGTGAGTAAGCAGACTATCCTGAACTGACTCTGTATACATATTGTAAGAGTTTAATATGAGCGTTTTCACTTCTTTGCGGAGTTGGCTGAATATTTCGTAATATTGGCTGTCACCTGATTGCTTATATTTGTTTCTATAAAATTCTTTGGATTTAATTTTATGTATTAATTCGCTGTTATACCAGTGCGGGTAGGTAGAGCGTGTGGTAAGATGGGATTAAGGAACAATGTCAGATATAACTGAATGGACACAGTTAATCAGGTTGCTGGTGAGCACATCGATGTCATCCATAGCGTCAGCGAGCTGCTTGTCTACGTTTCTTAGAGCTAGGTTGAGCAGAGGCCAGTCAGCCATTCAGAAATTGAATCGCGGAGAACGGGAGCTGCATTTGAAGTTATGAGAGGTCACTGTGATGTCAAAAGTAATTGGCGAATGAACCGAGTGAAATATAGGGTTGTCATTGTGAACATCTATATGAGTAGAGGAAAATATTAGGTCGAGGTAGGCATTTTCTCTGGTTGGAAAATTGCAAATTTGTTCAAGACCATAGCTGTGAAGCATATTAAAGAGAGCCCTAGTCTGCAGTGATGGAGAAGAAGATCCTAAATTGGCCAGTTGACAGTTAAAGTCACCCAAAACCATTGCTATGTCGGCAGATTGAATTAGTGGGAAGATAGATTCCAGCGAGCTTTCTAAGTATTGGAGGTCGATATTAGTTAAGGGAGGTGGAAAATAAAGCAATACTATTAAAAGTTTTAACTTGCCAAGATGAAGAAGGCAGTATACTGATTCAATATTTGTGAAATTTGATGCAATTTCACAGAGTATATGGTTAGAATGTATAATAGCTACTCCGCCTCCACGAGACCCTCTGCCCTTTCTATGGATTGTATATTGTCCATCTATAATCTCCTGATCATCAATATTTATGGAGAGCCAGGTTTCAGTGAGCAGGTAAATGTCGTAAATATGTGAGCCTTGGATTGCTCTGAAGTGGTTTAGGTTGCTAATTATACTCCTGCAATTCTGAAGATAAACACTGAACAGTTGGGATCTGGGGATTCTATGACGAGAGTAGAACGTAGTATGTGTAGATAGCAGGGTATCTGATTGCTATGCCTGTGGAGAAGAGATTTTGGACTCCCTTGATGGTCTGTCCGTGAAGCGTTTTACTAGAGCCCCTGATAAAAGGGATCTTAGATTCAGCACTTTTTCTGTTTGTGATGGAAGGCATGTTATTATAAAAGATGAGTAGGCGGGACACCGTGTCTTCAGAGAACGGACATCTACTCCGAAACCATATTCTTCTTTAATTAAGTTGATAAGATCTTCAGATTTAGTGGCGGGTCCAAGTCTAGAAAGAAAAATTCGGTCTTTTGTGGGAATAATTGTGATATTATACTTATGTTTGAGTAACTGAGATTTTTCTGCAGTAGTTACATTCTGTGTTTGATGAGTTTTGGTTGGAAGCTTGGAGGAAGTATCTTGAGATATAGAGGCTTTAACATTTTCTGAAGGTTTGTTCTGTTTTGATCTTTGGTGTGATATTTGAGACTGGCAATCAGAAACAGGTTTACTCACTGTGGCGGCAGATCTACAGACAGGTTTGCAGACCTCATTAGATGTGGCAGCAGTTATTTTTGCATATGTTGCCTTAACTGATGTTGAAGAGGATTCCGCTTGGTGACTCTGAGCTTGTAAAATAGAGGTACAGACAGAACTGTTCCGCAGAGGAGAGCAGGTGGTAGGAGTGGTTCTATTTACATCAGAAGAATCATCTAACAGAGTCTGTTTGGCAATAAATTGCTCTGTTGAATGACTTGAATCATGAATGTTAGCAGGCTTGGGCAAATTAATATTTGCAGCAGTAGAAGTATTGAGGCCGGTGGAAGGTGAAGATCTGGTCTCAGTACTGAGGGCATCGTCAGGTAATGAAGAATTCCTATTCACTTTGAGCCCATTAGTTTCAAGAGTAGGTTCAGAATTCTTCCTAGCTTCCCTTAAGTGGCAAGACATAAGTGATGTGAGATTTTTAATTTGGGCGTTCATGTCGGAAATTTCAGCCTGTTGATTAGTTAATATTGTTTTTATACCACAAATCTCCGTGGATAGCTCGCAGTTTCCTTCATTGAGTGTATTAGAATCCAGGAGAATATCAGATTTTGCAGTATGAGGTACGCTGATTAGCTGAGTTTGAATGAGGATTTTCTGCATAGTATTAAGGAGTAGTTCCTGGAATTCAGTTGATTGCAGAATACAAAAGGTTGGATTCAGAGTTTCAGTAGGGAAGGAGTTAGCGCTGAGATCTTCTGACAGCACAGATATATGTGTTTGAGTTGATGCATCTGAGAGTTGATGCGACCCCAAAGACAACAAAGAAGGATTAGAGGCTTCATCCACGTACGATTCAGAGTCGGTATTTCTAGTTATTGGCATGATATTTGTCTCAAATGAACTAGAGTACGGCATTTCAACTTTGTTAGCGGAAGAGGAGGAAAGTGACTCAGGTTCCGTGCTGTTTGGCGTTGCAACAGTTATAGGGCTTTTCTGAGAATTACTGAGTCGACATCTATCACAACAGAATGATTTCCGCCGACTTTTATTTAATTTTTTCAGGTCAGAATGGGTACAGTCATTGCATACTAATTGTTTGCACTCAATACATTGGACAATGGGGTCAGAGTTGGGTCCACAGATGGTGCAGACGCTAGAATTTTGACAGAAGGAAGTATTTGTCATATTGAATTCAGTTACTGTAGTGTTACTAGATAATTTAATATCACCACAGTTGTGGTTTAGCAAGCAATTGGCACTGTGACCAGCCGTTCGCCTTAGTTGTTCCGCAGTGAAATCCACAGGTAGCAGGGGTCTAAGTAGGGAGGGAAGAACAGAGCGGCTAGGCAAAACTCTAATGCCTGGTCAAGGTCAAGTGTCTGTTGGACACATGTATAAGTTGAACTACAAGATAATGGCTGAAAGCGCTTATATGGAGTAGCAGAATGAACATGCAGAAATTCATTTAATACTTATCTGTTGTCCGTTCAAATAATAAAGTACTTGCACCTGGCAATCCAAGGGCCTATCCTTATGTGGTGGCACTAATAGGAACTTAATACTTTAATTAAAAAAACACACAAATCAAGAAAAGTTTACGGACACATCGTACAGACAGCCGGACACAATCGTCCCCCTAGCGGAATGAACATGAGCAGATGAATGAGTTTTGGGTGGCCCTAATATGACAATTTACTTTTGGTTGGTTTTAATGGAAGTTTGTTGGTGAGCAGATGAATGAGTTTTGGGTGGCCCTAATATGGCAATTTACTTTTGATTGGTTTTAATGGAAGTTTGTTGGCACGCACAAGGGCAACTAAGGCCAAATTGTGCCTGAATTTACTTTTGACCGTTGCCCATTGTGAACAGTGTGTCTGGAATGGTGCTGCGCACGGGCTACCTGGGATACAGAATGGCGTCACGTGGTCTTCAGCAATGAATTCCGCTTCTGCTTTGGATCCGATGATCTCCTGATACACCTATGGCGGCGACGTGGTGAAGACAATGATCCTAGAGCCATTGTTGAACGCCATATTGCACACCCTGCTGTTGTTATGGTGTGAGGAGCGATCAGTTTTGATAGTCGGTCGTCGTTTGTGTTCGTCAACGGCATTCTGACTGCTCGCCGCTCTGTAAATTCTGGAACCCGTCGCTTTCCCCTTTCTTACTGGGGTGCCTGACGCAATTTTGCAGTACAACGCCCGAACACATACCGCAAGGGTTTCCTCTGAATGTCTTTGTGGTGTGGATGTACTGTCTTGACCTGCTAGGTCCACTGATTTCTTCCCCATCAAGCATGTATGGGCCATGGTTGGACGCTACCTACAGAGCCACCCGCAGCCAAAACAGACCATGACGTTCTGCGGGATCAGGTGCAAGAGGGCTGGTGGAAAATACTGCAGAAGGCTATTCGGCACCTGTATGACTCAATGCCAAGACGCTTAGCTTAATGTCTCCTCAACCCTGGTGGATTTACATCATATTGATGCGTCCACTGTAGGCATCATTGAATGTGTTCACGCACATATTAGCGTCTGCAATTTTTATCATCTGTTCCTTAACTCCTTGGTTATCATTACTCTAAATATCTCCTCTGTATTTTTGTTCCTTAAGGGACTTCATGGTGCTGCCATTTCCACGTCACAGAGTGTATTTGAAATCAGAGCATAAAATTGATTTAGAAAAGTGTGTTGATATTTTTGATTGGAAAAAAAAATTCATTTTGTTAGTCATTTTAATGTATCAGAACGTCAGCCGGCAGTTGTCGAGGGCTCTGTCATGTTACAGGTCCTAGACAAGTTGGATTTATCCACTCATCGGAAGAAATCGAATACTGACCTCTCCAAACAAGTACAGAAGGCGAGGTATCGTGGCATCAAGAGTAAAATATTTTCAAAATATGGATTTACCGAGTGGTGTCTCATGTTCGTGAATGGTTCGAGGAATACAAAAGCAAATCCCCTACTGTTATCGTGGTCTCCAGCTCCATTATTGCTATACAAATGGTTTAAAATTGCCTTTCGGTCACTCTCACGTTTATACAACAGTGTAAACAGAAGCCGGATATATGGACAGTTTATTCAAGATGTGAAGCTGCCGTTATCTTCTCCTTTCACTCTTTTCTCATACTATTCTTCGGAAATATCCTGGGGATATACAGCACGTTCCATGGTTTTCTGTCCAGAGCCTTAGCGTTCACTAACATAACATCGTACCGATTTGTTTCCCATTGAATCCGATTTATTTTCGAATACTTTTTTTTACATCTCAGCTATCTACAAACATCATGTTACTGTTTCTGCCTTTTGAAGTTGTATAAAAATATACGCGATTTACAAATCGAGTAAACGTGGTGTGCTATCGTGATATTAGTGTAAGTGGAAGTAAATAACGGAGAATCTCAAAAAGAGAATCTCAACAGTTTATTATGCCATCAATAGAAAGATTGCGAAATGCCAACGAACACGTAAACGTTAAGTACGATGTTGATGACATTATGTAGGGATCAATACAAATAACTCTGGAAAAAAAACCTCACATAACCAATTACTCTTGGTTCATATATATCCCTAAAAGAAAGGGGGCGGTGGAAAAGGGTCAGTTATGCTCGTCTAAGCGAGTGAAATGGAAACATGGAAAATGTTCATTAACTTGCATTGCACGGCGGAAGTGTAATGCTGTGGCTTCAACTTGTTCCAACAACTTTCCGCTTCTATTATATAAAAGATTACAAACATGGCTATCAATTTTTTTAGGAAAACCCCAAACACAAGAGGTATTAGAACCTGTAGTACTTAGTACCGTGCATGGGCTGAAGGCTCAGAAGATGAAAGAAGAAACTTGTTGACATTAGACTTGAAATTCTGTAGATTGTAATTTTCAGGAAATACGTATGAAGGAAGGTTGTTCCAGAAAACAAGCTGAATGAATAAATGAGGAAGAAGAGAAGTTGATTCGGAAATTTTGAAGTTGGACAATAAAATGGTGTTGCCTGGTTGTGGCACGTGTTCGGACTGCTTTGGAAGAGAGAGCGAAAATTATAGAAGCCAATTCAGAAGAACAGTGCCCATGGAAATATCTATAAAAAAAAGGCATGCAGCAGAAACAGAACGTCTGAGAGACAGAGAACGGAGAGACTCTGTTAGAGATGAGTCATTAATTAACCTAACTGTCCCCTTCTGAATGGAATCTAGAAGCCTGAGAGAGGTTATGGGGGACACCGCCCCAGATGTGGGTACAATATTCCACGGTAAGGCATTTTTTTGGGATTTGTACAGACTGAACAGCTATTTGGAAGGAAAGTAACAGCGAGAGCGAAACAGAAAACCTAGTTTTTAGAAGAAGATGAAGCAATATTTGTAATTTTCTTATGCCAAGAGAGATTAGAAGTCAGAGTAATCCCCAATTTAGATATATGATCTTACCTAGAAATCAGACTGTCTTCGAACATAAGCATAGGAGCAGAAGAATGAATCCTTTTTGCAAGATATAAGATAGGATTGAGTTTTAGGAGAGTTGAAATCAATTAAATTATCTTTGACCAACTGTAGAATTATCTGTAGATCGGCATTTAAGGAATTCGTAGTGAATATTCGAGAATTTGAAGCTGTTTGTGCAAGGCAGGGTTTCTCAAACTGCCTGATGAAATGCAATGTGTTATCAGCAGCAAAACTATGGATAGAATTTCCAGTAATGGAAGAAAGTCTATTAATATACAAGAGCAAGAGAGTGGTAGAAAGAACTGAACTTTGGGGAACACCAGCATTAGTGGAGAAGTTAGAAGGCAGAGAGCCATCTACTATCACACGCAGTGAACGGTCAGAGAGAAAACTGGATACCCAATTACAAAAAAAAAAAAGTAGGCAAACTTAAAAAAAAAAACTATTATATTTAGGCCACCCGAATAAATAAATAAATAAATAAATAAATCTTTATTGTGAAGTAGAGTTACAGCACAATATCCCATCACGGCGACGAGCGCCAGGGGTTCACATATAGCAGTTAGAGAAAAGATAAGTACAGCGAACAAATACAAAATCCTACAAAATACAGTTTACAAATTCAAAAGGCTACAAAATACAGCGAACAAATACAAAAGGCTACAAAATACCGATCACAAATACAAAAGCAATACAAATACAGCATAAAAACGCAGAGCTAGACATAAATACAGAAATAAATACAAATTGGCCATATATCAGGGTTCAAGGGCTTTGATAAAGTTCTGTCTGTCCTTCTTCTTACTTATTATGATGTCGATGTCGGCGTCCACACGGTTGAGGGCAGCGAGCATCTGCTTGGGAAGAAATCTGTCAGTGAGTACAAGCCTGTTGTGGTGAGCCACGAGTGCTGGTGCCGACCTTAGGCTTGGCTGTGGAATCCTCCAAGAGCAAGCGTTCCAAATATTTGGAGATGATATCTGGCCTGTGATGAGTTTGGCTGTGAACACCAGCCTCTTTTCCACGATCAAGAACTTCAACCTCGGGATGTCGAGTGCTTGTGCCATCATGGTGGTTGTGGTAGTGGGAGGTAGACGAAGCTTGTTATTGGCCCATTTCAGTAACCAGTATTCAGCGGTGTACACTCGCTTGAGGTTTGTAGGTGCAGCAGAGGCCCATATTTCTGCACCATAGAGAATGGCGGGGTAAACAGTGGAGGCGATGAATCTTTTAACAGTGACAGGATGTCGGACGTGTAGCAGCTGCTGCTTTGAGATCCACCGTAAACGAGAGAATTTGGTACTGATTTTGTTGATCTGGTTGACAAAGGACATCTTTTGGTCAAACAGAACGCCAAGATCTGTGTGCGAGGGTACATTTGGTATTCGTACCCCTGCGAGTGAAACGTGGAGTACTGTCGGCATGGATTTAAGGGAGAATATAACCTGGGCAGACTTCACTGGGTTGATTTTTAGATTGAAGTTTGCCAGGTACAATTCTAGATCCTTAAGTTGGGAATTGATCTTGTTGCTGAGCTGAACGGGATTGTCGCCAGGGTTAATTTGAGTCAGCAGTTTGAGGTCATCGGCATAGCATAGGAGACCCTTCGTTGAGGCAATAATGGGCACGATGATAGCTGTGAACAGGACACCGAATAGGACACCCCCCTGCGGTACTCCAGCAGTAATGTCGCAGGATAGGGTGTGTTGTTGCCGATGGAGAATAAGTATTCTGTGACAGAGAAGAGATTCCAAAAAGCACAGCATATCACCTCGAATGTGAAATTTCTCCTTAAGTAGGAGGAGCAAGGCCGGGATCGACACGGCATCAAAGGCTGCTATAATTCAATTCATCTGCCGTGCTGTGTCTTATGTCTTTTAATTGCATGTGTTCTATGGCCGATTTGTCTGTTTTCTGGACGAAAAACCCCAGTTTCTGGGGAAAACCTTGCTATCTACGCCTGAGACTGACTAACTCAGCCAGGGAGTGAAAGAACCCATTAAAGTTCCTCGCGTCATCGACAGGATTCGAACCCGGGCCTTTTCCACCCGGTGTGGGGAGGACGGTGACGATACCACTGTGCTGTGCGCACAGACAATAGGCAAACTCATTCATTTTTTTTTTTTTTTTTTTTCGCCAAACATTTCCAGTGAATTTTTCCACAGATGCGTAACATAAGCCAGAATATCACCAGTTGATTGACACTGACGGAATTCATACTGGCGATCGTTGATCAGATAGAAGATTTCTAAATAGTTTAATAAGACTTGGCGATTAATTGATTTCTCCATTACTTTAGAAAGAACAGAAGGAAGTGCAATGGGACGATACTTGGATGGGAGGGATTTGTCACCCTTTATAGGAACTGGCTGGATATGAGCAAATTTCCAAGCAGAAGGGAAAATAGCTTTGGAATAAGAAGTGAAAAAAAAAGATGGCAAAGAACAGAAGTAAGTTCAAGAGTACAGGTTTTAAGAACAAGTGCAGAAATACCATCAGGACCTGGAGCTTTCTTAGCATCAAGATTCTTCAAAATCCTTCTGACATCCTTTTGCTGGAAGATCACAGGAGGCATTGAATGGAGCGTGTTGGGAATGGTGGGAGGTGTTTTACCAAGATCATTAATACATGAGTTGGAAGAAAAATGGAATGCTAGCATGTCAGCTTTATCCTTGGCTGAAGTGGCAATAGAATCATCTGGTCTTGACAGAGGTGGAATAGAGATGGACAAAAGTTCGGCCAATAGCTTTTGCAAGTGACCAGAATGCTCGGCTACCATTAGGGTAAGAAGCAAGTTTTCTACTCTTAGCCTGTTCAAAATCTAGTTTAGACTGATTAGTAACTGATTTATAACAGTTGCTGTCTTTGGTGTAGGCAGAAAATGAACCTGGAGATTTGGATTCAAGTCAATTACGATATGCAACATTGCTCTCTAAACGCATATGTTGAAGACCTAAAATGACATGTAACAATTGCGTGCGGGAGTGCGTGCATGTGTGTGGTTTATTTATTTATTTATTATTATTAATTTTTTCACTATTACTAAAATTGGTTTTCGTTCGTTTCAGAAGTACATTGAAAGGACAGAATTCATGGGATACCTGGTACTTGGGCAACGTGACGCTGAACCCCATCTCGCTAGTGGACAAACCCAAATCTTGGCAGATATATAGGTTCACTGCATTCACTCAGACGGTAATTCAATGTCTATATGGATAAACGTTGTGAGTTAACCTACTTTGAAAAAGGGATGATAGTGGGTGCCCGACGCATGGGTCACTCTATCGCGGAGTTGGTACAGAAATTGCACTATCTCCGTTCGACAGTATCAAGAGAGTGTATCGGGAATATGCCATTTCCGGAATAACATCTCACAGTGGACAGCGCTGTGGGCAGAGAAAGGTGGTGGATGAACGTGGCAGTGGACGTCTGTCTCGCCTTGTTTCAGCCAACCGGAAAGCGACAGTGGCACATATAAAAAAAAAAAAAAATTCAAATTATTATATTAGGGCAACCGTAATTTCTTACATATACCCGTTTATGTAATATTTCTGTAAATTGCGTGTGTTCTTTGGTCGATCTGCCTGTTTTGCTGGACGAAAAAACCCGAGTTTCTGGGGGGAAAACCTTGCTATATACGCCTGAGACCGACTAACTCAGCCACGGAGCTAAAAAAGCCCATTAAAGTTCTTCGCGTGATCGACGGGATTCGAACACGGGCCTTTTCCACCCAGTGTGGGAAGGACGGTGACGATACCACTGTGCTATACGCGCAGAGGCACAGATCATCGCCGACTTAAACGAGGGATGCGCCTGAAACGTCTCCACCTAGACTATCAGGCGATCATTAGCCGGCGCCTCCGTAGCCAGGTGGGCAGGAGCAGCAGTGGTAGCACACGCTTCTTGATTAGGTGATATTTGGTGGTCACGGGGTTTGAGCCCGTGACCACCAAATACGGAGGATGTGGAAAGGTCAGGGAATGACCACCGCATATTCCCGGAGCAATATGGCCTTTGTTGCTAATGCTCCTAAAAACCAAATAACAACAACAATCATTAGCCGCAATAGGTTATGGGAGCCGCTGACCCACCAGAGTCCCATTGAGGCGTAGAGTCCTGTGTCACCACGACACAGGACTCTACGCCTCAACTGGGAGAAAGAACATCGGCACTGGACCATGGATGATTGGAGACGGGTCTTCTGGTCCGATGAGTCCCATTTCCAGTTATTTCGAGCGAACGGAAGGATGCGTATATAGCGGAAACCGCACGAAGCTATGCATCCGTCCTGTCAACAAAGAACTGTTCAGGCAGGTGGACGGTCGGTAATGGTCTGGGGCGCGTTCGACTGGCACACGTTGGGATCTCTGAACGGTCCAGGTTACGTTTCCATCCTTGCAGACCATCTACATCCCTTCATGGTCATCGTGCACCCACAGGACAATGGATTCTTCCAGCACGACAATGCGCCTCTCCACAGAGTCGTAGTGACTAGAACGTGGTTCAAGGAGCACTCCGCAGATTTTACCACCGTGGAATGGCCTCCCCGTTCACCGACATGAACCCTGTGGAGCATCTTTTGGATGCTGTGGAAAGGACCAAAGTTCGAGCTTTGGATCCTCCACCCAGGAATGCGACGGAATTATGGACAAAAAAAAAAGCATGGATGGAAATACCTGTGGAAAGCTTTCGTGAACTTATAGACTCAATGCCTCGCTACGTGACTACCCTTATTCGAGCTAAAGGTGGACCTACCCGTTACTAGGTAGGTATTTCATGATTTCTGTCCACTCAGTATATATCAATGACGTTTTCAGACTATATCGAAGACAGGGAACAACTGACAAAAGTAGTTGATTAGGCAAATTTTAAACTTAGAACTGAAAATGTAAAGGGCAATATGTAGTCCAATTTTAACGTGAAATTCAACAATTTCAGCCCAAAATATGGTTAAAAAAAGTCCAGAAAACAAACAGCTTAAATCTAAAAATAAGCGAGATAAACCCTGGTTTATCTCGCTTATTTTTAGATTTGAAACTATATATACAGTGAGTTGACTTTGCATTAACAATATCCCCTTTGTAGAAATGGGCTGGTTTGTGACGCTATGGAAGGTAGAATTCCATAGCGTCACAAACCAGCCCATTTCTAGAAATGGCAAAACCAATATCCACATGGACTATGCGCCGGACATTAATTGTATAGGCTATGACAGTCGCTGGACATTACGGGTGTCTATGCTCACTCTGCGAGACACAAGCAACTGTGCCTTTTGCCTGCGCAAGTCAGCACAAACACTGGACCACCAACTTGAGAAAATCTGTCGCCTGGTCTGATGAATCCCGTTTCCAAATTTCTCAAGCTGAGGGAGTATCCGCATTTGGAGAAAGCAACTTTAAGTCATAGCACCCGGATGCACTGTTGCTGTTCGGCAGTCTGGAGGCAGTGGTGTTATGGTTTGCGGACGGTTTTCTTTGCATGCTCTGGATCCTCTGAACACCGATACCCAACGGCTCAATGGGAACATCTACCATTCTATCATCGCTTACCAAGTACACCCATTCACGACGATAGTGTATCCAAAAAACTCCTGCGTCTATTAACAAGGTAACGCGCAATTCCACAAGGCCTAGCAGGTTGAAAACTGGTTTCAAGGAACATGACAACGAATTCTGTCCTCCCGTTGCCGCCAATCTCAACCCAATTGAGCATGTTTGGGACCAACTGGAAAAGGACATTAGATGATACGACCTGAGAATATGTGGGAATTACTGGACAAATCGTGCAAGGCACGGTTAGTACTACCACAGAACATCCTGCAGCACCTAGTAGAGTCCATGCCAAGACGTGTACGGGTGAAAAAGGGGACCGCACAACGTATTAGGTAGGTGTTGCTAATACAAAGCTAACTCAGTGTATATCATAGACAGGACACAATGTGTTTTCCTAGTCACCTGTTTACAATGACATCCTTTATCCTACTCGTGAAGCTCCTGTAAGGGCGAACGCTCGCAGGTAAGACCAGTATATATATAAACCCAGAAAAATCTGAATTTCTGATATTCTCTTTAAAGAAAACGCCTTCTTATATTCAGCCAATTTTGTGTAAGTTTTTTCTGCCTATTCCCATTGTCAATAAGCATACTGATCTCGGGGTTATGTTTGATCCTAAGCTTGTTTCAGTTACCACATAGACAAGCTCCTCACCCTGGCAGCTCGACTCCGATGGATTGCCAAACAGCATTTACATTATATCAATGAAGTCACAACTACTAGAAAATATATGAAAACCACAGTATACTGTCCGCTTTTACATGCTGCCACTGGCACAATCAGGCCACTTTTTTCTGCTGAGTTTTGGCTCTTAAAATGGGCCATAAACAAACATAAACTTCCTCCACAGCTAAGGACAACTGAAATGGCCAGCTTGATTCACAGGCTCCCCACACTGATTAGGGTGAAACGTCTTACCACGACTATCAAAATGATGGTTGGCGAGATTTCGGCACCATCATTCTGGGACCTGTGCTCATGGAGAGTCCCTCAGAGCGGCTCCAACTCTATGCCCACATCTCAGCTGTGTCCACCTATCCGAAAGGTTCCTGCTTTTCAGCTACTTTCATGTGCCCAGTCCTTGGATGCTGACCTTAATAAGTTCGCTTCTGACGGGGAATACAGACGTTTCATCCTTTAATTGTACTTCCCTGTCCCTGATCCTTCTCTTCGAAGCTCGTATTAATGCCGCAAGCCAACAATACCACCTGTTGTGAAGATGGCATACTAACTTTTCAGTATGACAGTCAAGGTCTCCAGGGTTTCCCCTATATGCTGCTTTAGCATCTGAAAAGGCGAAGGCCGGCAAGTGTATGTATGTAGATGTGTAAGTATGTGTCTTGTTATGTTGAGTCCCGGCACTGGCGACTTTGCAGCCAGGGGGAACGGGACACCTGGTCTCCTGCCCCCTGACTCCCAACCTTGCCTACGAGGAGTCGCGCCAGGGTCCACTTTCTAGCTGAGACTCTTACTGGGCTATCAGGCAAGCCTGGGAGCCCCAAAGTTGTTTAGGAAAAGGAGTATGACAGTGAGTAATGATGAACTAACTACTTCTGTTCAGTGCAAAGAACGTTGCCTGTTTATATTACTATTGTATATGAAATTATTTGTTTCTGCTAATATCTTCTTTATATACTGTACTGTAAATAACTGTATTATACTTGGAGTTTTGAGTTGTACTTCCTTGTGTTTCATATCCTTATGTTGCATTTCTTTATGTTTCATATATCAATGCTCTCTATTTATATTGTATTATTACTGTTAACCCCTGGCCTGGTGACCGTGAAAGGCAACATTGCAATGTATCGAATTGTATTATCATCATTATTATTATTGCAATAAAGATTTATTAATATTTTCACTGATAGGAAAAACAAGACCTTGGAGCACAAATATATTTCTGGGAATAAAAGAAAGCTGAATTGCATAAAGTTTACTTTCGAGCTGCGAGTTGTAGATCATTGGAAGAAATTTCCTAGCAAAGTAGTCGAGGCAGAGAGTTTGGTAAAGTTCAAAGCGACGAGCATGCGCAGTAGACATCTTGTACAAGATTGATGACGATAGAAAAAGAAATTTAGTTATTTTTCTCTGCTGTGCTGAAGTCTTGTACGAATCGTAGCCAGTGTGGCCACTTGGTGTAGCGAACGTAGCAAACATAGAGTACAAAGCATACGTAGCATACATAGCATAGCGTTCGGTGTGGCCTTGGCTTTAGCTGTTACTTACTAAATACCGTGGGAATTTAAATAAAAATAAAAAAATAAAAAAATATATTTATAGTGGAACAATTAACAATTACTTAATGTATTTGAATGAAACCATGTTTTCTATTATATATAGCGTAAAATAAATGGCTGTGCGGGTTTAGGGTAGCATTTGTTAATATGAAATATTTCCTGTTAATAAGAAAATGTTTTTATTTCTCCTCGATTTATATGGACGAGGTTTCGACGTATAATTTTAAAGAAAAGAAGATTGGTTGGCTGTGGTTGCTTTTCCTTAAAGTACGACTATCCATAACTAGATTTGGTTGCCTTGGTAACAAGCTCATGCAATTTCAGTAGACAATCTCGAAATTATTTACCTTCATAGTGAAAGGTGCCTGTTAAAACTAATTCAATCGACGTTTAAACTGAATTTCGTTGATGGCGTTTGCTACTAGGTAAGTACTGTATAAATAGACGCATCACTGAAATGAAGGGAGGTTAAATTTTGCAATGTGCCGTTCTAAGTCTGTTCCACTTGAGCGTCTGCGCTGGTAGCACAGTTGTATCGTTACCGTCCTCCCCACACTGGGTGGAAAAGCATTAGCATTAGCATTAGCATTAGTAGGCGCATATGATGCAATAAAGCAAGCGTATGCAGCATCAGCCAAAAAAAAAAAAAAAAAAAACCTTCCACTTCACCCCTCCGTTCGTTCGAAATACCTGTCCAGCTGAGCCTTAAATTTACGTAGGCTATCAACTTCCACAACAAGGGGTGGAAGTCTGTTCCTCCAACCTACTACCCGCTGGCTAAAGGCAAATTTCCGCACATCTATCCTACATCTGTCTTTCCTCAATTTGAATTTATGCCCTCTCAGATGATTATTCTGAGCAAGAGGAAGAATCCCATCAGCATTGAGCATGCTCAAATCATTCAAGGCTTTATACACCTCTATCAGATCACCTCGCCGGTGCCTAGTCTCCAGACACTAATTTGCAAAACTTTTCTTCGTAAGAGCAACCCTTTGTTCCACTCACTAATCTTGTTGCCCTTCTCTGTACTCGTTCCAGCAGCTCTACATCCTTCTTGAAATGAGCCCTCCAGGCCTGTATACAGTACTCAAGGTGTGGCCTGACCATTGCCTTATACAAGGAAATAATCACCTCCTTATCCCTGCTAGAAAAATTCCTGTAATCATTGACAAGACACCATGAGCTACTCTTGAAGACCGTCTGCACTGCTCAGAGAACTTCATATCTGCCTGCACAATTACCCCCAGCTGCTTTTCATTCTCTACCACTGTCAGTGTAGTACCACAGAGTTGATACGTTGCTCTGGGGTTGCTGTTTCCCATATGTAGTACTTTACATTTGTCAATGTTAAACATCATTTGCCACCTCTCAGCCCATCTGCTGAACCTTTCCAGATCCTGTTGCAGCAGCATAGCGTCAGTAGTGACCTTAACAACCCTGCAAACCTTTGTATCGTCTGCAAACTTGGACATTAAGCTTGATATACCATCATCAATATTATTTATAAATACAGAAAACAATAATGGACCCAACACTGAACCCTGAGGGACTCCACTAATAACATTAGTCCACGATGAGCAGTGTCCATTGATTACCACGCTTTGCCTTCTCCCCCTCAACCACCCCTTTATCCATAGCAGCAATTTGCCTCCAATGCCACACTACTCCAATTTGTGCATCAGTCTTCCATGTGCAACGGTATCAAAAGCCTTTCTAAGATCCAAGTATATAATATCAAAGTTATTCCCTGCATCCAGTTCTTTTGTGACCTGCATCATAGTATCCAATCAAATTGGTCAGGCAAGACTTCCCCTTAACAAAACCATGCCGTGTCCGAGCTATAACTGAAGTTTTGTCTAGATTATTCTGCAGTGCTTCTTTAACCAGTGCCTCCATTAATTTTCCTGAAACAGAAGTTAAACTCACAGGTCTATAATTACTTGTGTCAGCCTTTGATCCTCCTTTGTGAATTGGGGTCACATTTGCACATCTACAGTCTATGGGTACCTCTCGTGAGTCCAAGGAAGCTCTCATAATTATGGCTAAGGGTTTGCTTACTTCCTTTGCTGCCTCCTTTAATATAACTGGATAGATCCCATCCACTCCAGGTGCCTTTCTTGTGTTTATATTCAACAATTTCTCCTCCACTTTACTTTCAGTTATTACAAGATTATCTAGCTTACTGCCAGAATTGAATACACCTCTGGCATTCCCCTCGCTGAATAACTCCTCATGTGTGAATGTCGATGCAAAATATTCATTTAGTTTGTTAGCTATCTGAGCAGGATCATCAGCAGTTGAACATCGATATTAAGGCCCGAAATCCGAATTCGAAAATGCCCGAATTCGAATCCCGTCGATGACGCGAGGAACTTTTATGGGCTTTTTTTTAATCCGTGGCTGAGTTAGTCGGTCTCAGGTGTAGATAGCAAGGTTTCTCTCCCCCCAGAAACTGGAATTTTTTTGTTTCGTCCAACAAAACAGGCAAATCGACCAGAGAACACACGCAATTTACAGACAAAATATATCGGTAGATTTATTCATTTACTGGTGACCCTAATATCATAATTTAGTTTTGCTTTGTTTTTTTTTTTTTTGTTTTTTGTTCCACTTGTGCTCAGTTGTAGTATCGAACTTTAACTCATTCACCTTTAAATCATGTCCGTACATGTTCAATTGAGGACAGATCTGATGACTTGCATGGGTGGGCACTGATGTCTTGTATAATCAATCTGGTATGCTGATGGTAGGGGAAGTGTGCATTATCCTGTTGGAACATCGTATTAACCTGATTCTCCAAAAACGGGATGACCACTGGGTTTTTGATATTTTCAACATAATAATGGGCTGTCATACTGCCGTCCACAAACACAGGAGTCGTTTTCATGTCATATTCGAAAGCTCTCAAAATCACTACATTCTAATCGACCCACTCAACTGTAGATGTTCACGATGATGAGTAGCACTGAGAAGCAAAGGACTCCAGAGCATTTCCCCCGCTTCTAGTTAACGACTGATAACTATACAATGGGTCACGTGGAGCACATCAATATTCCTAATCTGGCTAGAAGTGGCTGACCTGTTCGCCAACGACATCTATGGGATACATTGGTCCTGCCGTTCGTCGGTGCTTTTGGAATGCCCTGCGCCTGGTCGTCGAAACGAGTGCTTTCCTCTACCTATTGTAGTAGTAGTAGTAGTAGTGGCATATGATGCAAGAAAGCAAGCATATGAGCTTACGCAGCATCAGCCAAAAAAAAAATATCTACAAACAACTCCCTCTAAATGTTTGTCCATTCCTCCTTAAATTTATTTAACCTATCAACTTCCACAACGACAGATGTAAGTTTGTTCCAGCAATTAATCACCCGCTGGCTAAAGGCAAATTTCCGCACAATATATTCTACATCTATCCTCCCTCAATTTCAATTTATTCCCCCTTAGGTTCGTAATCTGAACAAGTGGAAGAATCCCATCGGAATTCAGCGTGCTTAACCCATTCAAGGCCTTATACAGTTCAATCAGATCACCTCGCAGGTGCCTAGTCTCCAGCCGCTACAATTTGCAGAACTTAAGCCTCTCTTGGTAACAGGATCCCTTCATTCCCCTCATCAATTTTGTTGCCCTTCTCTGTACACGCTCAAGCAAATCTACATCCTTCCTAAAATGAGGCCTCCAGACCTGTACGCAGTACTCAAGGCATGGCCTGACCATTGCTTTATGCAGAGGGACAATCACCTTCTTTTCCCTGCTAGCAAAATTCCTGTATATCATTGACAAAACCCCATGACCTGCCCTGGCAGCCTGTCTGTATTGCTCAGAAAACTTCATATCTGACTGCATAATTACTCCCAGGTCTTTTTCATTTTCTACCATCTGAAGTGTAGTATCACACGGTACGTTTCTCGGGGGTTACTTCTACACGTATGCAGTACTTTGCATTTGTCAATGTTAAACTTCAGTTGCCACTTCTCAGCCCATCTGCCCAAATTTTCTAGATCCTGTTGCAGTAGCACACTGCCTTTACTGTCATTAACAACCCTGTCAACCTTTGTATCATCTGCAAACTTCGACATTAAGCCTGATATACCTTCATCAATATCATTGATAAATATACAAAACAACAGTGGACCCAACACCAAACCCTGTGGGATTCCACTAATAACATTAGTCCACGAAGAGCAGCACCCATTGATTACCACCCTCTGTCTTCTCCCACTCAACCATCCTTTTATCCATTGTAGCAACTTACCCTTAATACGATTCTGCTCCAATTTGGAGCAGTGAATTTTCTCCAATTTGGCGCAACAGTGTCAAAAGCTTTCCTGAAATCCAAGTATATGATATCAAAATTATTTTTTGCATCCAGTTCCTTTGTAACCACATCATAATATTCTATCAAATTTGTCAGACAAGACTTTCCCTTAACAAACCCATGCTGTGTCTTAATTATTGCTGCAGTCTTGTCTAGATGATTCTACAATGTATCTTTAACCAGTGACTCCATTATTTTACCTGGAAGGGAAGTTAAACTAACTGGTCTGTAATTACTCGTGTCACCCTTCGATCCCCCTTTGTGAATTGGGGATACATTTGTACATCTCCTGTCGGTGGGGACCTATCCTGAATCCAAGGATGCTCTCGTAATTATGGCTAAGGGTTTGCTTAGTTGCTTTGCCGCCTCCTTTAATATAACTGGATAGATCCCATCCACCCCAGGTGCTTTTCTTATGTTTAACTTCAACAATTTCTCCTCCACTTTGCTCTCAGTTATTACAAAATCATTAAGCACCCTGCTACAATTTGATAACCTTCTGCCATTTCCAAACCTTAATAATTCCTCATGTGTGAATGTAGATGCAAAATACTCATTCAGTTTGTTTGCTATCTGAGCAGGATCATCAACAGTCGAACCATCGATATCAAGTGGACCATTCAGATTCATTCCCTTCCTTTTAGAGTTTATATGAGTAAAGAAATCCTTGCTGTTTTTCTTAGCATCCTTTGCTAAAGATTTCTCGTCTTCGCCTGCCTAACCTCCTTTGTGACTTGATTACAGACTAACTTATATCTGCCCTAAGCTTCTGTGTCGCCTGATAATTTATATGCATCCCATGCATTTTTATTCTCTGCCACGAGTCTCATTAGTTCATTTTACAACCATTTAGGCCTAAACCTTGAACAATATTTCTTAATAGGTATGAAACTTTTAGTAGCTTCCACGATGAATTCATTGAATGCTTAGAATTTGCCCCACTTAGAATTTGCTGAACAATATAGTTCAATGATGTTGGGCACAACGTCGGTGAATTATAGGCACCCCTGTTCTACTCTTTCAGCAATATCGTGGAACGCTGTTCCGTCTTCTCGAATTGCTAATTGAAAACCTATAATTATATATCTGAGATTAAAACTTAACTTCAATTCAACATATCCTCTTATACGATTAAATGAATTTGAATAACATTACACATTTATTAACTAAACAGACTGAAAACTAATGTTACAATCATCATTCGTGTATAAGTGAATTGATAAAAATGGAAAAACTGTTCTTTTTTTTTTCCTGGGAAAAATCATTGGTTTGAAGATCTTTATCATTTAATTTTAATGAGCCTTTCGTTTCAAAAGCAAAAGCTTAATTTACGGTTCTCACCTTGGACGATCTGCAGTTGTTATTTGGGTGAAATGAATGACTAAATTTTTGGGTTTGGGTAATTTAAAGTTAAGTAGATTAATTGGTAAGTTTACGGGATCCCGTAAACTTACCAATAATGATAAATGGCTGGAAGTCAAGAGAAGAATAAATTTTGGATGGATAGCATTCAGGAAATATAGTTACATACTGAGGAGCAATATCCCAATTTGTCTGAAACGTAAAATAATGAACCAATGTATACTCCCCACAATGACTTATGGAAGTGAAACTTGGGCGCTCACCAAAATGATGGAAGAGAAGCTGAGAGCTACACAGCGAAGAATGGAACGAATTATATTAGGAATCAGACTACGATAAGAAGTTAGATAAGAAGAGAAATACATAGATTAGGCAGCAAGCTCAAGTAAAGGACATTCTTATCAAAACAATAAGAACTAAAATGGTCTTGGGCAGGACACATAGCTCGAAGACATGATGACAGATGGACTAAGAAAATAACTGACTGGTACCCAAGAGGAGCTAGAAGAAGACCTGCAAGACAACTACGGAGATGTACAGATGAAATTCACAAGTTCGTGGGTAGTAAGTGGATGGCCATTGCACAAAACAGAAGGAACTGGAAAGTTGCTGGAGAGGCCTTCATCCTGTAGTGAATTGAAAATGGCTGATGATGATGATGATGATGATGCCAATTGGTAATTATATGTAATTCGAATAATCGATTCAAAACAAACAAACAAAACCTTTCGGCCCAACATGACCATAGGATTTTGCGTTCTGAGGAAATCAACTTCGGATATTGGCTCAACTCGACACCTTGCATTTGTTGCCTGATGGAGCTAGTACCAAGAGTTCGATCGTTTTGGGGTCTTATCAGCGGATAATTAGGCACTGCGAAGACCTGAACATGTGAGACGCGAGATGGTGTAGTAGGTAAAATGAATTCATGTAAATTCAGGTCAAAAGCATCAAACAGATAAACAGATCTCGTATTTAATATTAATAGTTGAATTTCTATACAACAAAAATTTGGTATGATATGATGTGAATTATTTCTGAGCTCCTCTATCACTCAACCACGCAACGTTAGCCAATAATAAAAAAATGAGAAAAAGTGGTTGCTTAACCTTTTGGTGATGACCGAGGCAAACAAAATTTCTGATTTATTAGAAGCTAACGATTTCAGTGAAATTTTAATTTTGCTACTGAATGATCTCGATTCTAATATTAAAGAAGTACTATTATTTGATACGAATTGTATTCAACTATGCACTATTTAAAGCTTCAAATATAAAGGCATTTGCCTCACATTATCAGCTAAAATCCTGATTAGTAATTCAGGAATTTTATCTGTTATCGAAGAGCTTGAGAGATAGATTGATGAAGACACTAGCCATAATTAATTCAGCAAATGCGTGATCTTTACGAAAGAATTATTCAAATCCAAAATTCTCCTGTGTAGGTGGTGTAGTTGTTAAAGGTCAAACCGTCTGAAGATTTCAATAAGATGCTTTTGCCTTATTTACTTACGTTCAAGATACCCGCAATCCAATAACAGTTACCACTGCACATATTTGGAACTGTCTGTCCTACCCCGATTGATATGGTACAAAAAAAAAAAAAAAGTCGGTGATAACTGCGACGTCACAGTCGAACTGAAAATTCAAATAGAAAATAATTAAATAAATAAAGTAAGTAAATAAATAAAGCTTGAATTATTTTTCTTTAGTGTAAAAATCTTCAGAGGATAATCTTTCATAACTGATCGCTTGCAATGCTTAACAGCTGGCGACGTTTCTGTATTCCACGCTGAATCCCGTCATCAGGCCCAATCAAGAAAAAATCAAAACCAGAATAAATTGTACAGGAGAGAAAACTAAAGTAGATGGCATTCTATAAAAATCTTCAGGGAGCAGGTATTGTAATTTTTATTGGCTGTTAATTTGAAACTAAAAACTCAAACGTTGTGCTTAAAATAAACTAAGAGGAAGTGCTGTTTTCTCTTTTTTGGGGGAGGGAGGAAGTAGTAGTATGTACATTTGATGGACTCATATTTCTTAAAAAAAAAAAAAGATTTCAGTAAAAAATTGAAAGAGATCTACCGCTGCATCTTCCTTCTTCGTTTCTAGCTAGGGGGGGGGGGTTGCAATTTTACGCATACAGTGATGATACTCACCACACACTAATTTATTGACAAATAAAATGAACGGAGTAGCGTTCATTTCTATTAAAGCTTTGATATTTTTAATCGTAATAATTTTCAATTATAATTAAAAACCTGTTTTTTTATAACCTCTAAGATAAAGGATTAAAAAAGAAATAAAAAAAAAAAAAAAGACCAACCAGTTTGGTGATTCCTGGACAGTGCTTTAATACTTCCTTTATTCTTATTCTTATTACTACTAGCCACATGGTGCAAGGAAGCCTGAGGCTCATGCTGCACCAGCTAAAATAAATTTCCAAGTTACCCTGAGAGAGAGAGAGAGAGAGAGAGAGAGAGAGAGAGAGAAGTAGAAGGGCATCACCAAGAAAGAGAACAGTGATGATATCCAGCTCAGGACCCAAGCCCATACTCACCAGATGTGAGCCCCCGGGGGCTTTAGGCTTCCAGATTTATTTATACCTGAAGCTCCCCTAAAATTTTTCATAAATTTCACGCTTCTCCTCAAGTTCCAGAACAAGTACAAAGAAACAGATCTGACCTTAAATTTAGTTACGAATATACACCGGTACTTCAATACAATTAATCTCAAAGAAATAAAATTCGAATAATAGAAATAAAAAACAGCTTCGTTTTTTATTTATTTATTTTTAATATATAATATTAAATAAATAAATATATATTTTTTATTTATTCCTATATATATAGAAATAAACAAAAAAAAAAAAAAAAAAAAACGAGAGAGAGAGAGAGAGATCAGTTTGGTTGCGCTAAGAACACATATATTGGCCCTCACTGCAACAGGGCTAGAAGTTAACATATTCATGTAGAAAGCCTGTAAAATAATATTAAAATAATAATAAATACTTTGCCTCATTCGCTGAACAAATTTTAACAGATGGTCGTGAACGAAACACGATTTTATTGTGGCCAGTCACTTTGAGAAAAGCTGGTATCATTTTAGGAAACTCTCCTTATATATAATAGATTTCTCATTTCAAAAAGTTTTGTATAGTCTCTTATAACATCATTTAAATTTTAGAAATATTCCAGAATTTTTACATTACTGAAATCACCCATATATATATATATATATATATATATATATATATAGGAGAAAATCTGAGATAGAATTCATACTCTGCATATTAGCCAACATATAACTTCATATAATTTAACTTGTTGCCTATACATACATCACACGCATAAATTACTATTTATGCATCGAATAGAGTAAAAAGAAATTAAATAAGATAATCGAAAAGCATTTGAATGCATTCTAATGCGCTACAAAACGGTAAATCAGATATTTTTCAACGTCTACGTGAATCTGGATATACAGAAGGCTGCTTAATTTTAAAATTAAGGAAACCAGAATTATTAAATTAAGGTATGTTCGTCGTCAACAAATAGAACGTGGGCAACCAATATAAAAATTACAGAATTTATTAAACACGCAAATGCAGCCAACATTTTAAATATTTGAGGAAATTATTGTAATTTCTGTGGTATTAATGCCACAAGAGATATACATGAAAATATATATAAACACCTAATAAGAGATTAATGAGTTGCCCTTACATTATGATTAATTTCGGCATGACATTAATTTCCTTGCACTTGTATCTGCTTCATTCTTTTAATTTGTCATATTTAATATTTAATCATGCAAAATTAGAAAATATCAAAAAATACGAAGGTAAATTCTATTTGGATTAAATCAGACGCTCTAAAAGAATTAAACTAGCGCCACTCAGCGGAACTTTGTATTAAACGAAGTATTCCGGAAAAGTATTATATATATATATATTTTTTTTTAATATAATAAATCTGTAAATATTTCCTTGTTGATAATATAGAACTTAGAACTTAAAAAAAAAAATGGAATTTATTGTTATGATTCATGTGTTCTGAATGAATTATAGGTAGTAATAAAATAAAATAAGATAAATAAATATATTTGTATGTATACACATCACGAAATATTATTTTCTAATGCATAACATTTCAGATTGCCATTAGTAATTTGAGTTATACTGGCTTAGTTACATTTTACACAAAAGTTATTTTATCATATGCAAGGACAAAGAATATATAAGCGAAATTAATAAAACGTGGTTTTAACATGAATATAAATTTTAGTATTTATTTGAGTATGTATTTCAGATTATTTTATCATGTGGGATAAAAAAGGGGGGGGGAACTTAAGTACAGCTCCATCTATTTCACGTTTGCAAGAATATTGTAACAATGGCAACAAGTGGTTGTACTCACCCACGCCAGGGGCCACCAAATTTAACAAACAAAGGACGATCGCTAGTGGTAATGGCATACACGGTACGGCCTTCCTAAATACCCCATGTTTTTCTCTGATGCTAATGATTTCATACTTGGAAAGCCTGACGCCTTCATGATACCCAGCCAGTGCGTGGTGTGTAGTTGGTGACCGAGCTGCACTTATAGGCGTTGCACTAATTACTTTAATTTTCTGTCCTTGTATGTCTTGCATATCACTTAGTTTTGGTCCATTTTTACCTGTAATGACTTCAGCTTTAATTTTGCTGTCGTCTTCCTTAAGATCATTCTGATAATGAGCAGAATTTATTTCAGCACGTACCTTGGACGTCTCCATTCTGAGGCATTTGAGGATGTTGTCCTTTCTTGTAGCTTCTTATGAGATCTCTCGCTGAAAGCAGCTATGGTCTTCTTGAGGAGTTCTTTCCGCTACGAGTGGATACCAAGTATCACCATGGTTACCAAGTTTATCCGTGTCATTGCCTCTTTTGGAATTCGTGCCTGTTCATACCTCAAAGATGCAAAACGCAATGGCGGGTAGATTTCACAAACATCAAAAAACTTCGGTGACAAGAAATCACACGGAAGAAAAACATTGCGATTGTAAATGATGTGCACATAACTTATTACCTTGGACTAGTTTACTAACAAGATCTTACCACTGCTGCACGAAGCATTTCATCTCTTAACAACATCCCGAAGGTCTCTCTAAATAATTCAGTATTCCTATAAGAAGGTGAGTTGCACAATAAGACATGTGGACTACACGATGTTGTGTATAAACTGAAGCAGCGCTTAGAGGAAACAGAGCGCCACGCGCTATCAGAAATGAGCACGAAGCGCATGTATGTGCGCGTGAAAGAGAGAGCGACAGAGAAAGAGAGACAGAGAGGGAGCGAGAGAGAGAGGAGAAACAGTATCGACTGCGTCTGAGTAAGGAGGCGTGTCAATCAATGGCAGTTGTCTGGGTTTTAGTGGTTTAGGTTACCTAAGGTATTGCTCGCTAGGGGGCGTTCTTGGACGTTTGTTTTTATTTTTGGAGGGATAAAAAAAATATTTAGATACCTTGGGGATAACCCGGTATGTTTAAGTCATGAACCTGCTTCAATTCATGAACGGTACCCATAACCATAACAAACGGTAGGTGGGAATCAAAGCAAACATTGGCGGACAGGTAACTATAAATGAAAAGTAGAAAGAAAGCTGTCCAGTTTCGCAATTGTGAACAGGGAGTACAGATGTATATTTATTCAGTGTGGCGTTCGACATCAGAGAGAGAGAGAATAAATTCATAAATAAATAATTATAGACGACCCAAATGATGCTTCATTAATATTCACTGCGCATTTTTAATACTATTATATCACACCGCCATGAATACATTATTTATCCAAATGACATAGCAGGCAAAAAAATGCAACTTTATGTTTTCAAGTACTTTAGGCAAAATTTACAAATTGTAGAGATAGATTTTGCTTCTTTAATCTTTTAAGGTGATTTTGCTAATACATTTATTGTTAGCGTAATTCATACTTTTAATTTTGATCTCGACGTTAAGTGATTTTTTTAAGTTTGCGTTCTCTTTTTTTGCTGCTAAAAAGATGAATACAAAACAAAGTAATGAGGAAAACTTATTGATTTCGTATTTTACCTTTTCGACCAATTGATTTAAACCGTAATAAAAATAAATTCTCAATGAAATAAATAACCCTCTATTACTTATTTTGTTATGTTATAATTAATATTGTGTTATTTAAAAAATTGGGTTATTTGCTTGAGAAGTCTCTATCTTACTCCCCTATCAAAAAAGAAAAAACTCCATTTATAGATAAGAATTCACATTTCCTTATACTTATCTTTGACCTTCTCTCCAAGGCAGTTTTCTTGTCTCTCTCTAATCATTATAAATTTGATTTTCGTACTTTTATTTCTTATTTTGTCATGGATTGTCTCATTTATCTTTGTGAATGAATGTCCTATTTACTGTGCTAACTGGTGTAACCTCAAGAATTATCTGAAATTTTGTCTTGTTTTTTTTGGTGAGGGAGAGGATTAATTGCGTTAATTATTTTCTTACACTGTGTTCATGGCAAACATGATTCAAACATGATTCATTAGATTCAGCGTACTGCTACGTTTATATTTGGATGCATGTATCCAAACTTGTATCAGACTTGTTGTTGTTGTTGTTGTTGTTGTTATAGGGTTTTAGGAGCATCGGCAACTAAGGCCATTTTGCTCCGTGTATACTGTCTTAAATTGCTTGTGTTCTGTGGTCAATTTTCTGTTTTCTGGATGAAAAACCGAGTTTCCGGGAGAAAACACCACTAACTCAGTCACGTTGTGAAAAAGTCCCATAAAAATTCCTAACTTCATTGACGGAACTCGAACTCAACTCTTTTTCACCCGGTGTAGGGAGGACGGCGATTCTACCAACTGTGCTACCCACGAGGGCGCGGCACTTGTTACAAGCTTTTTTTTTTTTTTTATGTGAAACCCAAACACTAGAGGTATTGGAACCTATAGTACTTAGTACCGTGCTTGGGTTGGAGGTTGAGAAGACGAAAGAAGATATTTGTTGACATTGGACTTGAACTTCTGTAGATTGTAATTTTCAGGAAATACGTATGAAGGAAGGTTGTTCCAGAAAACGGCAGTTGAATGAATAAATGAGGAAGATGAAAAGTTGGTTCTGTGGGTTTGAAGTTGGACAGTAAATGGATGTTGGCTGCCCGTTTTGTGCCAATAAATGTATGAGCATTCTGGGCCAGGGGCTCATAGGCTGCCACAACATCAAACTGATTTGTCAGTACATTGATAGTTGTCTCACTCTTATACCTCTATATATGTCTCTGAAATATGGTCCTCCGCACCTGCCTCTCAGTGTAACAGATTCCTGACGATGAAGAATTGGATTCTGCGATGGCTGAACCATCTGTGAGGGAACTCGTTCACCATCTCGAAATCTATTTTTCTAATCAATCTAGGCATGACCCCCTAGAAGCTCACTGTTCTCAAAAAAAAAAAAAAAAATCTATGTACACTGGCTAAAGCCTAATGCACCATCGATAGAAGATATTATCTCACTCCCAAAAGCAAGGAATAGAAACTACCAGAGCCAGCTCACTAACCTGGGTTCCTTAAAAGAAATGTTCCCAAGTAACACGATCCAACACTTCAGCACCTTCTCCATAGATCCATATAAGTTTGGAGAAAATAAAACATACAGAAGCCAAATTGTGGGCCAAATCACCAGAACTACTATAAAATCTGAGCATTATTTTTTATCAGAAATGTATATATAGTATGTAAATAATTTAATGTAATAATATATTGTAAAAGCTAAGCAAATTGTAATGACAATAACAGAAGAAATGATATGCAGATCAACCTGTATATTACAATACAAATTTAATATCAGTTTCATTTTTAAGTTTTAAAGTTAATCTTTACTTGCTATTAAATAAATATAATTTTCTAATTAATGTCATTATTTTAAATATCGAAAATTTCTGTAAAATTGTATGCTGTATATAAAAAATATTTGTACACCATTTTAGCCTACTGGCTGTTCAGGGGGTGAACCTAAGGTGAATAAACAGATGATAATAATAATAATAACTAGGGAGCTCCGTCCCCTACTCGCTTCGCTCGCCAACCCTTGCTGATGTAGACTCCAACGAGAAAACGTTCGAGTCTACATCAGTCCTTTTCACTCTTTTAGCTCGTTCCATCAACGCTTCTCCATCGTCATAAATGTAGATTTGGCCGAATTGTGGAACGTCTCTAACGGACATTAAACTCATCGTTCCTTTTACCATGGCATCTCCTCATATTCGCATCGTATAAGGGCCGCCGCCACCTTGAAAGTCCGTGTTTTCGGCATTAAAAGACGCGAAGGCTTAAGACGCGAAGGATTGATGTACACTCGAACGTTTTCTCGGAAGTGCCTCCCATTTTCCGTGTTGTCAAACAACAAAGTGTTTAAAGCGTCTGGATAGGTATCTGCCGTCGGCAAACGTACCCCTCCCTTCGTGACAACACGAATGTGCTGCTCTTCAGAGTTCGCCATGAAAAGATAATCCTCCGCAATGTTGACATTCATCTACCGTATCACCTAAATCGCAATATGATACTTCAGTGGTTTCTTCGTTATCGATATCTTGTGAAGATCTTATGTTACGTCTGAGCCGTTTAACGGTTCGCTGAGTTTCAGCCTGTTTTTCGTCCATATTAGCTACCCGCTTCCTGTAGCGTTGATTTTCCTCTTGCTCCGTCGTCATTGAACTTATTCTATGATTAGTTCGTAACCTTTCGGAATGTTTTTCTCTATATTTCCATGAAGACTCATGACGACATCGTTTTCTCTCGGAATCGGTGATTGCCAATCTAGGTTGCGGCATTGTGTTAATTACTACGTTAGTACGCATAATTAGCAAATCAGAATTCGCGGATTCCAGACACACCTGTCGAAACGTACTGGTCGATATCTAATCAGGAAATTACCCATGTAATGCATGAGCAATATTGTTGCATCCGAAAGAACAGGACTAAAATATTTATAAACTATACAAATATTTAAAATATTTACAACATACTACTGGTTTGTATATTTGTAAAACTATTTACAAATATACAAACTATTTACAAATATACAAACTATATCGGGTTCTTTCATCAGCTAACATTACAATGGAAGATCAAATGATGCTGGGCGTAGTCATGTATTAGACAGTGAACCATGTGCTCGAAGTAGATGAACGTTATGTAGGCAATTGTGGCTCGAATAAGTGACGTAATTTCCCCGCCATCTTCTCCCATTGGCTCGAATAAATATCACTAGCAGGAAAACTTTTTTAATATATAGAGAGATAATAATAATGATGATAATGAGATATGTATCTGTTTACATTTGCAGATACAAATCCCAGGTTAAAGTAAAAAAAAAATAACACGCTAATCATGGGTTGTTTCCTTCGGGAGTTATTTCCATTAAGAGATAACCCAAATGATACAGTGTTACATCTTTGTTAACAGCATCCTGTTCTGGGACATCTGCGAGTACCTTGGTCACATGCACAAGTGCATGGGTAGTGCATGGGACCAATTATTAAAAAATTTAAGAACAGATGTTATCGGAAGCGGAAATTTTCTTGTTTTTAGGTGCGATTACAGTTTTTTTTTTTTTTTTTTTGGTAAAACTCATAAAATAAAACGTAGATCCAATTATATATTAGAACGATATATATATACAGTTTATATATAACTGTTTTCAGTCGTAGTTCATAAAAACAAGAAAATGTATTCACAATCTGCCACACACATATGTTCAATTTGATGATGTTATGACTCATATATGTTAAAAAAAAACGAATTCTTTATAAAAATGTTTGATGTATGTCGACTTGTATCTCATACAAGTTCTGATACATGTATGCAGACGTAAATGAAGCTTAACAGCAAAATTTAAGAAACAATCATAATGCAAGCTTAGATTTTTTTTAATTTATAACGTATTTAAAGCTAAATTAAAATTAATTTTTAATTACACCTTTTACTGAGGTCACAAGCCTTTGCAAAAAAGAACAACCCTCTTGGGTAACACAGTTGGAAGGATCGCCGTCCTCTGGACACAGTATCGAAAAGATCTGAGTTCCAATCTCCTGAATGACGCGAGAAATTTTTATGGCCCTTTTTCACAACGTGGCTGAGTTAGTTTTTCGTCCAACAAAAAAATAAATCAGTACACGTCACAATATGGCTTAAGACTTTCACAATATTGCTTCATGAATATTTTGTTGTGAACAGTGTCGCCCAAGGCGATTGATATAATAGGCATCTTGTCATGCAAATTCTGAGTACCCAATGGAAATCGATCTACCATCTTTTTGATGTGAAAACATCTTTGGCGGCGCCTACTAAATTTCGGACAGAAGTAAAACCAATTTGTCACGATTTTGCGACATGGGAATGACGTCGAATGGCGTCATTTCAGGTTTTTCGATTTGATCGGCAAACCGGAAATAACGATTTTGAGAAACGAAAATGTGTCGCAAAATTGTAACAGAATAGTGAATTCCAAGGGGACGACAGAGGTGTCAATGACGAAAATGACGTCAGCTATTCAACAAATGTCTACAAACAAATGGGTAATTAGGCTATTGGCTTGGATTTCGCTAACCTCTTCCAAACGTTGATTCGGTAGAGTAAATACGGTACCTCGGTAGTGGGCGTGTGCATAAAACATTACATTTCATAACTTCGGTTCTAGCTGTTCGAGTTTAAAACGGTTCTGATTTTCGACAAAGATGTTTTCACATAAAACATCTTTTGAGCGTTCAGGGTACACACGCGTTTTTTTTTTTTTTTTTGGCTTGCTCAGTGGGACAGCCACATCTCCAGTACTCAGGATGGCAAGTCATCATCATTTAGACGATTTTTTGATATGGCGGGCCATTGGACAACTTCAAGCTGGTCAGTCGCAGGTGGGATTGCACATTGGTTTAATGGGTCACGCAGTGTGCTTCCATAGGAGACAGGACGAACCATTACAAGAAAAGATGGCCAAGATTGCCCGAGATCTATATCAACCAGAACAGACTGCTATCCGGCTCTAACCCCCCTACGACTTTCTGTCATGAACTGTCTCTTGAAGTTGTTCTGGCAACATTTCCAATCGGACTGTGTTAAGAAGGCCCAATTCAAGTGGATTCTACGCAAGGAAGGCATTGATTTGTAACCCATTAACCCCAACCCACTGCAGAGCTCGTCGAAATTGGTGCCATGAATACGTGACGTGGAGCTCTGACAGATGGGGTACAGTTCTGTTCTCTGATGAGTCCCGTTTTAGCCAATAAATAGATTCTAGACGTTATTTCATCTGGCGACAACGATAAATGCGGTACCATCCCTCCAATGTCAGAGAAAGGGACACTTACGATGGAGGGCTGTTCTCGTGTGGGGTGGAATAATGATCAACGGCCGCATCCCTCTTCATGTGTTTGATAGGGTTACTGTAACTGCGCAGAGGTATTGAGAACATATCCTCGAACCTGAACCTTATATGCGATTATTTATTTTCATGCATGACAAGGCCACTGCGCATAGAGGTCAAGTAATGAAGCTGAAACTGAAACTATCTTGAAACTGAAGATGTGTAGACATGTAGACATGTATAGTATCTTATGTAGGACGGCACCTGAACGAAAGTTCAACTCCGCCTTTGTACACTGTGATGGTTACAGAGCACTAACAGGCCAGAAATGTGTGTAATATTATGTTCGTGCAGTGTGTGTTGCTATGTTGTTTCTGGCCGTTTTGTCACCAGGCAGGCGATCACCTGGAAAGCCTGCCCAGTCAGGAGACAGGTCAGCAGGAGATGACCTGTCTCCTGACTGGTCATCTCCTGCTGAAGAGAATATCGTAAAGTAAAAAATAAATAAATAAAAATATATTAAAAAAATAATAAAAATATATTAAAAATATAATAAAAATATATAAATAAAAAAAATATATGTTAAAGAAATAATAAAAATATATAAATAAAAAAATAATAAAAATATATTAAAAATATAATAAAAATATATAAATAAAAAAAATATATGTTAAAGAAATAATAAAAATATATAAATAAAAAAATATTTAAAAAAATAATAAAAATATATAAAAAAATAAAAATATATTAAAAAAATAATAAAAATATATAAAAAAATAAAAATATATTAAAAAAATAATAAAAATATATAAATAAAAAAATATTTAAAAAATTAATAAAAATATATAAATAAAAAAAATATATGTTAAAGAAATAATAAAAATATATAAATAAAAAAATATTTAAAAAAATAATAAAAATATATAAAAAAATAAAAATATATTAAAAAAATAATAAAAATATATAAATAAAAAAATATTTAAAAAAAATAATAAAAAAATATAAAAAAATAATAAAATAAAATCTTTATCTATGTCTTTGCCCACGTCTTTATGCAGTGCTGCCAAAGAGAAAAGGTGTACTGTACTGTCAAACAGAAGTAGTAATGTCATTCAAAAACAAGATCAGCAGGAACAAGTTCTAGGTATAATTCTGTTAATCTGGAGTGGTATCAGAAGTCACTGGTTGAAGACGGTATCAATGACCAGAGGAAGGATTTAGTTGTGGAGTAAAATTTTGGACATTACGTCATCAGGACGACAAACGAAGCAACGGGTTGTATTTTCATTTATGAAGTGTTTTCAGTTTGATTGCTTGCATTAACATTGACGTTGAAAGTCTTCCTGCGATTAAAAGCAGCACTGCAGAAAGTTTGAAGGGCCTGGAAATTGTTGATAGATATGAGTATCTTCTCACATCCAGGAGACAAGTTTGGTACTGTTGCCTTAAGAGCCAATCTTAGGTCCTCGTAAATGGAGCATTCAAAAAGTACGTGAGGAGAGTCTTCCGGTATCCCACATCGACAGGAAACTGTATTAGAAATCCTGAATTGGTAGAGTTTTGCGTTAAGCGAACCATGTCCAGTTAGCATGTGGGAGGTAAACAGTGAGGGTGAAAACCATTTTGTGGTGGATGATGAAAGTAGTGCAGTTACGTCGGGAACGAATTTTTTGGTAATAACTCCTTTTTCAGTAGAATTCCATCTATTCTGCCAGGTGTTCACTAACAAATTCCAGCATCAGGTTCGTTCAGTTTTGGGATCAACCTGAGGGTTAACAATGATTCCCCGAAATTCCTAGAAATGCCTCTGTGTTTCAAAACGATCAAGCATTTCGTTGCATAAGTCTACTCTTTGCTGTTTTTGTTCTAGAGTCAAATTGTGTGGAATCCAGCGGGCACAGATTCGCAACATGTTCGGTGATCTTTCACAATATTTCGAGCACTACTGCATTAAATGGACGTTCTAACAGCTAATTTACGAAGTGTAATTTGCCTGTCTTTATCCAAGATTTCCTGGGTTTTGTGAGTTTCTCGTTGTTGAGGAGGAAGGCTGACAAGGTCTTGGGTCATCTGCAACAGACTCATGGCCTTCATTGAATCGCTTGTGCCATTAAAATATGGCCGTCCTACCAAGACACTCAATACTATACGTTTCGCTCATCTGTTCCCGATGCATTTAAGACCCGTCTGACACAATAACGAATCACATATCGCTGTTCAATCTGTGTCCGACATGATACTTGCTTCAAAACGATCGTCAGTGACACGCGGCTAAAAAAAAAAACTGTTCACTCAACACTAGTCGACAAGTATTAGCATGCGCACACAGAGTCTGCTCAGTAACGATCAGGGAGAGCGCCTCTAGCGGCAGTTAGGGAACGTTCGCGCGGTAAATAAAATTTTGCAGCAGTCTGCGAAACGGTTACGAGGGGTGATCATCTAGGGTTACCCCTAGATGATCACCCCTCGTACTACTACAGAAAATAAAACAGTAATTTGTATATACAAATTTCATTTATAATTTGGCCACTGATCTGATCTGTGTTAAATATAATTTTTTATATATACAGTACCTTATTTTTTACCTTTTTTTTATATCTAATTTTGAAACATGAAATATCTGCTATATTTCAAGTCCTTGGAGAATTTTACTAAAGCATACTTACTGAAAAATATCGCTGAATATGGAATTAATTTAATTTTTATATTGAATAAATTAATAAATAATACGATCATTTATAGCTTAATTAATGATTAGTGAATTAGTGTATCGATTCAATATATTTAAAAATAATGAGATATTAATTTTTATTTGGCTACCTAATTAATCTCTTCATGAAACAAAAATAATTAAAAAATACAGATTTTTTTAGTTGTGAAGATAAAAAATGGGGGAATGAACTAGTTACCGTACAAAATTATTTTATTCTTTTTTTTTTTTTTAAGTTTATCTTCTCATTTGAAATGAGAAGACACATTGCGACCTCTTGTATAGAATATTCCAACTAAATTATCATGACAGAATGGCTACGGGTCAGTCTGAAGGTGCGTAACTTCATGAAAATATAGGTGGTTTTCTATTTTATTTTTAGGTTTCTTAGATTATTAAATGCGAGTTGCTTTCCTGTATTCTGTTGCAATTATAGGGATCTGCATGTTATTCATTGTGGATACGGAGTCGATTGGTTTTATTAGTTTTTGCAAATCAGTGCTAGAATTCGTTATATACTTTTAGTTGTTGCTTTTTGTTTTGATAATTAATATCATTAATGTATCCGTTTGGCAGCTGATTTCTACTTCAACTGCAACCCTGAGTTCTGTTTCTCCCCTTTATTTTAGTGGTTCACAATGAAAACTACTCTGGAACAGCTGTCAATTTGTCAATATTGCGACACAAATGCTGGTCATTCACGTGTGACGAATACCTCACACAGATGGTTCCTGTATAACAAAACGAAAGGTACAGTTAGAAATATTTTAAGCTTTTTATTTATATTGACAAATTAAACGGTTATGAATCTCTTTTACCCTGTCGTGTTGCATGTATTTATCGTCTAATTACTTGACAGTGGGTATCAAGTTTTAGTCGATAAAGATCTTAGGGCAGAGAACTGTATGTTAAATGTCATCACACTTTTTTTTACTTTTTATTTATGGTGATGTATATTTAATTTCATCATCTTTTATTTAGAGGGCCGGTGGCCAACATGACATCTGGTAGGGACAATAGTTTTTATAAGCAGACTGCAGCTCTCCAGAATTATCTCCATTCCAGGTGAATGACAACAGAATTTTTACCTAGGATTTAAAAAAAAAAAAAAATTGTTAGCAGATACTATGCAGATATTTGGATGGTAACGTTAATGCTTAAATTAAATACAAATTATCTTGTATAGAATATTAGTTTGAAAAATTGTGAACTATTCAAAACTAACATTTTAATATTAAATTTTTTTGTTTGTTTATTATTTTAAAATATAGTATTATTAGGGTTGCTGTAAGCATTCAGTATTCTTGTATTAGTAAAATGCCATATTAAATAATTATTGTTGTAAGTAGCATTTTTAGAAAATTTCATTTGGGAGATTAACAACTAAGATAATATAAAATATAATTTTATAATATATAACTGCATAATATATAAATGACCTGCCTTAAAGAAGGAATTATAGCCTCCATAAAGTATAAAATATTTTATATTTTAGCCTGTTTATTTTTCTTTTAGAGAGCTGCAGAAATTTAATTTGCAACAGCAATGGGCAGGAGATGTTCAAATAAAATTTGCTCAGGGGTAAGTGAAATATTTTTAAATAATTATTTTAGCAGTCAATTAAATTTATGATTTTTTCTTATATTAATTCACTGAAATTTATTATTCAGTGAATGATTCTTGGATATATTATGATCAGAATAAACTTTGTTTATGTTAATACACATTTCAAAAATTGCTGAATTTTTACTTTTTTTATTTAAGCATATTATTTTATAAATAGAAATATCAAGTTTCTTTATATTAATCATTAACCCGCTTAATTAGTAATGGAAAATTATTATGAAATGAAGTTGCTCTATGTTGTGTTGATATGGAAATATATCTTTTCAGCACTTCATACAGACGTATTTCATTTGATCTTCTAAGACAAACTCTTTTGGCATTAGCAAACAGAGGTTCTATTTGATGGCACACGTGTATATTGGATTTTATGAAAAACCTTATACAGCAAACACACTCCACCTTTATAAATTAATTTTAGCCAATATTGAAAATGTGTTGCAAAAAAGTTAAGTTATAAATGACAAAATTGTAATCATGTGCAAGATAATTGATAAAAGTTAACAAAATTTGGTAAGCACATTGTTATTATGCAACATGCCATATGTGAACTTATGAATAAAGTTTGTTTGAAATATGAAGATTAAGCTGAGTGGTCAGGCACGAGGGTGCATAAGTACACATGCTTTGAATGACCGTGGTTCAAGCCTATAACTGCTAATTACAGTGCTGTTTCTTGTATTCTCTGTATCTTGTGAACTCTTCTGACTGTGTGGTCATCCCACGGTATAAACAGAAAATTTATTTATTTATTTTAGTTCATGTACCTGAAAATAATTGTCCAAGCAAAGGAAGTTACAAATAAAGGTTATGACGACCTTACAGCTAGACAACACTCCTTTTGTTTTCTTATGTTGAAAATCATTAACTTCGCTTGGTATTCTCCATGACAGTGTAGTGTTTTTACCATTCATCACCTGTTTGTAAAATCATCATCTGAAAAATCTTTAAAGCTCCAAGTGCTTTGGGAATATTATTCTTTTTGTTTTCTTAAGCTGAAAGTTATAAGCTGCACTTTGAGCACATTATACTTCTTGGTGTCTTTGACAATGTAGTTGTTTTATCACATATAACCTGTTTGGCAAAGGTCTGAATTGAAGAAGATTTTCAGGAGACACGTCTCACCTGAATGATGAAATCTAACATATGCTTAACTGAAACAGAACAGAAATAAGTTCTATTCCAGATAATTTATATCTAAGTAAACCTACTTAGATATAAAATTTCATGAGGCTACTTATCACGAAATAAAAATAATTAAAAAAATACATGACATCTTGTGAAGATAAAAAAGAAAAAAATATATTGGGGGGGGGACTTACTACTTTATAAAGTTTATTCTTTGCTTCTAATTTCATATTTTGAAATTCAAAGATATGTTACCACCTCTCATATGTAATACAAAGTAACCTGCAGCCATTATCAATCCACTGCAGAATGGAAGCATCCTCAATACCTCATGTTATAGGAAATGGACCATAATCTGCCATGCTCGTCCAGTGTGAGTTGGCAGATTGACTATATTTAGCAGGCAGTAGCTTTAATCCCGGTCTACCCAAAGAGTGTGTGCTACTGCACTCCTGCTCCTGACCACTCAGCTATGGAAGCCGTTCATATGTAATATTGCAACTAAATTATCACAACAGAACAACTAGAGATCGGTCTGAAGGTGCGTACCTTTGTGAAAAATGTATGTGCTTTGCCATTTTATTTTTGAGTATCTTAGGTTATTAAATTCAGGTTTCTCTCTAGTCATCATCATTATCATCAGCCATTTTCAATCCACTGCAGGATGAAGCCCTCTCCAGTAACTTTCCAGTTCCTTCTATTTTGGGGGTGCCCCTGTAGCCAGGTAGGAAGGAGCAGCAGTGCGTAGAACACGCTTCTTGATTAAACCGGGATTCGAGCCCGTCACCATCAAATATGGAGGATGTGGAAAAGTCAGGGAATGACCACCACATATCCCGGAGCAATATGGCCTTAGTTGCTAATGCTCCTAAAAACCAAATAATAAACAAAAACAAACCTTTCTGTTTTGTGTAGTGGCCATCCATTTACTACCCACAAACTCATGAATTTCATCTGTCCATTTCCGTTTTTGTCGTCCAGGTTTTCTCTTAGCTCCTGTTGGGTACCATTCTGTTATTTTCTTAGTCCATCTGTCATCATGTCTTTGAGCTATGTGTCCTGCCCAAGACCATTTTAGTTCTTTAGTTTTGATAAGAATGTCCTTTACTTGAGTTTGCTGCCTAATCCATGCATTTCTCTTCTTATCTAACAGTCTGATTCCCAATATGTTTGTTCTTTGTTATTTGGTTTTTAGGAGCATTAGCAACTAAGGCCATATTGCTCTGGGATATGCAGTGGTCATTCCCTGACCTTTCCGCATCGTTCGAATTTGGTGGTGACGGGCTTGAACCCTGGTCTAATCAAGAAGCGTGTGCTACGCACTACTGCTCCTTCCCACCTGGCTACAGAGGCACCAGTTCCCAATATAATTCGTTCCATTCTTCGCTGTGTAGTTCTCAGCTTCTCCTCCATTCTTTTGGTGAGTGCCCAAGTTTCACTTCCATAAGTCATGGTGGGGAGTATACATTGGTTCATTATTTTACGTTTCAGACAAACTGGGATGTTGCTCTTCGGTATGTGACTATATTTCCTGAATGCTATCCATCCAAAATTTATTCTTCTCTTGACTTCCAGCCATTTATCATTATTACAGCTAATAACTTGTCCCAGATAAGTATATGACTCCACCTTTTCAATTACTGCTCCTTCAATCATTATTTCCCTTTCCGTGGCATACTTGTTCATCATTACTTTTGTTTTAGCCATATTCATCTTTAGTCCAAAATCCTTACTAACTGTGCATAACTGATTAAGATTTTCCTCTAATTCTTTGGGATCGTGGATTATGACCACAATGTCATCTGCAAATTGTAAATGGTTTAGGTACTCTCCTTTCTGTGACCAGTCTAATCTTCTGAAAGCTTCCTCAAGTAAACAACTTTGGAGATATTGTGTCTCCTTGTCAAACTCCTTTCTCAATTTTAAATTTATTACTATCTTTGTCTAGTCTAATAAAGGAGGTAGCATTCTCATATATTTTCTTCAAAATCATAATATATGGGGTATCTATGCCTTGTCTTTGCAGTGCCCGGAACATTGCCTTATGCTGTATGGAGTCAAAATAATCCACAAATGCCAGGCATAATGGTGTTTTATATTCATTTGCTTTCTCCATTAGCTGTGATATTACGTGAAGGTGATCCATAGTTGAGAATCCTGTCCTAAAGCCAGCTTGCTCTTTCGGTTGATTCTCATCAAGTATTCTTTCTAATCTGTTAGTAATGACCCTTGTGAACAACTTGTAGATGTGGGATAACAAGCTAATTGGTCTATAATTTCCAATTTCTGATATATCTCCTTTCTTATGTAGCAAAACTATGATTGCATTATTCCACTCCTTAGGCACCACACCTTTTCTAATGTATTTTGTGAAGAGTCTTGCCAGTTTTTGTGTCATGTCTCTTCCTCCCAATTTTAGCAACTCTACAGTAACTTCATCTTTCCCTGGAGCTTTCTGATTCTTCATTTTCTTCAATGCATGTTCTACCTCATCAGGAAGGATATCAGGTATGTTGTATGTGTTACTAATTTGTGATCCATCTTCCCCACTGCTGGCATCATTCCCTCGCTCTTTGTATAACTCTTTATAGTAGTCTTCTGCTATTTGAATTATGCCTTCTCTGCTGTTTATAAGTACACCATCGCTATTCTTCAGTTTCAGTATCATTTGTCTTTCTGTATTACTACTCATGACTGCTGATATAAATTCTTTGTTTTCCCTTAATGCTTGTTCTACATTTCTTGTGTTAAATTTTCTTGTGTCCTCTGAGTCTCTTTCTAATGGCTTTGCATAACTCAGTATACTCAATTTTCTCCCTGTCCTAGTATTCTGCTACAATTACAGTAATTTGCACATTATTCATTGTGGTTACATAATTGCAAATGAATGTGGCTATGTAATTTTGCAAATGAGTGTTGGAGTTCGAAATAAGTTCTGTTCTAGATAAGCATACAGTTTCAAGATGCACCCATTTCTCTGAGATTGGATGTTCTAATGATAATACTGGAAGCTTCCTTGGTTAATGATAAAAACCTTGATGATGTTAGACAGTAATTGCACTTGCACAGAAAACTGGCATTGTAGATGGCTATATCATATTCAGTGGCATTAACTTAAAAAAAATTTTTTTTCATCTGTGTCATATTCATGTTTTCATGAATGGAAAAGTCACACAAGGTAAAATGATTATTAGCATTAGCATTAGCATTAGTAGAGGCATTTGATGCAAGAAAGCAAGCTTATGCAGCATCAGCCAAAAAAAAAAAAAAAAAAAACCACTTCCACTTCACCCCTCTGTTCGTTCAAAATACCTGTCCAGCTGAGCCTTAAACTTATTTAGGCTATCAACCTCCACCACAAGGGATGGAAGTCTGTTCCACCAACCAACCACCCGCTGGCTAAAGGCAAATTTCCGCACGTCTATCCTACATCTGTCTTTCCTCAATTTGAATTTATGCCCTCTCAGGTGATTATTCTGAGCTAGAGGAAGAATCCCATCAGCATTGAGCATGCTTAAACCATTCAAGGCTTTATACACCTCTATCAGATCACCTCGCTGGTGCCTAGTCTCCAGACACTGTAATTTGCAAAACTTAAGCCTTTCTTCGTAAGAGCACCCCTTTGTTCCATTCACTAATCTTGTTGCCCTTCTCTGTACTCGTTCCAGCAGCTCTACATCCTTCTTGAAATGAGGCCTCCAGACCTGTATACAGTACTCTAGGTGTGGCCTGACCATCGCCTTATACAATGGAATAATCACCTCCTTATCCCTGCTGGAAAAATTCCTGTATATCATTGACAATACTCCATGAGCTACTCTTGCAGCCCGTCTGCACTGCTCAGAGAACTTCATATCTGCCTGCACAACCACCCCCAAGTCCCTTTCATTCTCTACCACTGTCAGTGTTGTACCATAGAGTTGATACGTTGCTCTGGGGTTGCTGTTTCCCATGTGTAGTACTTTACATTTGTCAATGTTAAACTTCATTTGCCACCTCTCAGCCCATCTGCCCAACCTTTCCAGATCCTGTTGCAGATGCATAGTGTCAGTAGTGTCCTTGACAACCCTGCCAACCTTTGTATCGTCTGCAAACTTGGACATTAATCCCGATATACCATCATCAATATCATTTATAAATACAGAAAACAATAATGGACCCAACACTGAGCCCTGAGGGACTCCACTAATAACATCAGTCCACGATGAGCAGTGTCCATTGATTACCACTCTCTGTCTTCTCCCCCTCAACCACCCCTTTATCCATAGCAGCAATTTGCCTCCAATGTCACACTGCTCCAATTTGTGTAGCAGTCTTCCATGTGCAACAGTATCAAAAGCCTTTCTAAGATCCAAGTATATAATATCAAAGTTATTCCCTGCATCCAGTTCTTTTGTGACTGCATCATAGTATCCAATCAAGTTGGTCAGGCAAGACTTCCCCTTAACAAAACCATGCTGTGTCTGAGCTATAACTGAAGTCTTGTCTAAATGATCCTGCAGTGCGTCTTTAACCAGTGCCTCCATTAATTTTCCTGGAACAGAAGTCAAGCTCACAGGTCTATAATTACTTGTGTCAGCCTTTGATCCTCCTTTGTGAATTGGGGTCACATTTGCACATTTCCAGTCTATGGGTACCTCCCCTGAGTCCAAGGAAGCTCTCATAATTATGGCTAAGGGTTTGCTTACTTCCTTTGCTGCCTCCTTTAATATAACTGGATAGATCCCATCCACCCCGGGTGCCTTTCTTGTGTTTATCTTCAACAGTTTCTCCTCCACTTTACTCCCAGTTATTTCAAGATTCTGTAACTTACTGCTAGAGTTGAATACACCTCTGGCATTCCCCTCGCTGAATAACTCCTCATGTGTGAATGTCGATGCAAAATATTCATTTGGTTTGTTAGCCACCTGAGCAGGATCATCAACACTTGACCCATCAATATCAAGTGGACCAATCTGATTCATCCCTTTCCTTCTAGAGTTTACATAAGTAAAGAACTCTTTGCTGTTTTTCTTTGCATCCCTTGCCAAGGATTTCTCGTAATCTGCCTTCGCCTGCCTAACCTCCTTTGTAACTTGGTTGCATATCAACTTGTATCTATCATAGGCTTCTGTGTCATGTGTTAATTTGTAAGTATCCCATGCATTTTTCTTCTCTGCCATATGCCTCATTAGTTCATCTGACATCCATTTTGGCCTAATCCTTGAACAATATTTCTTAGTTGGTATGTAAAGCCTAGTAGCTTCCAAGATAAGTTCTTTGAATGCTTCCCATTTTGAATTTGCTGTTGGTAACATCATCAGTTGGTCCCACTGTATAGAATTTAAATACTGTCTCAGTCCATCGTAGTCGCCTTTACGGAAGCAATAACCCTTCCCTTTACCCCTAATGGTAGTTACCTCTTCAAGTAAATCCCACTTCAGCACACTGTGATCACTGCCACCTAGTGGTTCATTTATCTGCAGATTCTTAATGCATGAAGAATCACTGCTGATAATCAAATCAAGAGTATTACTCCCTCTAGTTGCCTCCCGAACATGCTGATGTAGAAAACAATCATCCAATAAATCCACAAAAGCCCTGCTAGTGTGTGAGTATCCAGCCCCCAAATTCCAGTCAATATCTGGGAAATTAAAATCTCCCATTATAAGACACTCTGATTTACTGGCCCACTCTATTTCCCTGTACAGTTCCTTATTATACTCATCAGAGTCATTAGGCCTATAGCACACTCCTACTCTCAATTTTGATCTCCCAATGTTTATGTCACACCAAACTGACTCCACACTGCACTGTCCAGCGATGTCGACTGGCTTCACTTCCTTGGTTTTTATGTGTTTCTTAACTAATAGCATAACACCTCCCCCCTTCCTATCCAGTCTATCCTTTCTGTAGACGTTGTACTCCCCAAATTGCAGTTCCGCATCCCTTATATCTGTGTGACACCACGTCTCTGATATCCCAACAATATCTGCCTTCGATGTTTTGAGCAATACCTCAAATTCATCAAATTTATTTACTAAACTCCTAGCATTGGTGTACACGCAAGTATACCTGCACCTGTTTCTATTCTTAGCTACCCTAACACAACCCATGTGTTTACTTGTACCACAATGGCTCCCAGCAGTCTCTGAAATACCATGCATCTTGTTTTTCAGGCTTCTGCTCATTCTAATAGCAGTGCAAGAATCTCTTTCACCTCTGCCAGTGGCTACTGTCAATCTATTGGTCTTTGTCTCCCCCCAAGCTAGCAGTTTTCCGACCCACCTAACACTGCCTCGATAGCATCAGCAAATATTCTTGCACCCTTTCTATTTAAGTGTATCCCATCCCTGTAGAAGCAATCTCTCCTGTTAACAAGTACAGTCCAGGCTGAAAAAAATTCTACCCCTTGAGCCTTGCACAATCTTTCCAGGGCCGAATTGATCGACAAGGCTCTCATCATATACTCCCTCCTATCGTGTCTGGGCAGAATTGCAGACACTTTCAAATTCAACCCTAATTCTCGGCTTTTGTTCAACAGTGACCTGTACTTGTTAAGTAATTCTGCCGGTCTACTACTCTTAATATTATTAGTGCCAACGTGTACAACTATATCACCTTTTGTGCCCTTAAAAGATGATATTCGCTCTACAACGTCATCAACCTTTGCTCCTGGCAGACATACCCTGGTCCTGTTCCACCTATCTTTTTTACAAAGCATGTTCCCCGTTTCCCTGACAATAGAGTCACCAACAACTACTAGTTCCTTCGGGACCAGCGCATTCTGCCTTGGGGGTTGTCTCTGTGTCATGCGATGCCCAAGTGCAAGCTCTGGCGTTGATGTGGGCAGCTGAGAGCTTGATGGGCCCCTCAATTTAGTTTCTTCGAGGGCATCCACCCTGTCCTTCAAGCTCTCATATAGGCCCAAAAGAACGCCGAGTTGTTGCCTGATATCGTTACACTCCTTGCATCGCGCACACACAAAGACATCCCCCTTGGCAGTATCATGTCCCGTACCCGATTGCTCTGCAAACATCAAGCAAACAGTGCATTTTATTATATTTATTGTTGGTACTTTCATATGTTATTCAACCAACATGGGGTTGGCATAATGAATAATGATTTCTTTTTTGATGAAACATGATTCCGCTTAAAACAGTCATGTGAATACCCAAAACAATAGGATACAGAGTATTGAAAATCCACCAGCTGTCATTATATCCACAAAAAATTGGGATGTGGTGTCCTGTTTCACATTATCATAAGGTGGTACTCCTTTTCTTCAGGAAGGCTGTTGCCAGAAATATATACAGGTAGTTTCATGAACTTGATTGTTTCACCACTGGAAACAAATGAATCTGGATTCTGGTTTCAGCAGGATGGCATGACTTTGCCTCACTTCCCTCAATACGATGGAAATAATCTTATTTCAAAAAATTTATGGCCACCATGGTCTAAAAACAGTTTTATACACTAATGACTCTCACACAATGAAAAAATTCAAAGCCTGTACATCAAAGATAACTGTTCAAATACTATGAGGAAATATTATCAAAAACTGAAAAATACTTCTTGCTTGCTAGATGGAGGACACTTTCAACATTTATTGTAACCTCTGCCATAATTATATTTATAATAATAATTTAAATAAATCTGATATTATATACTGTGAGCTGTATTTTGAAGCAATCACTGCACTATATGGCATGGTATGCATCACAGTGTAAAGTTAGGTTAAGCACATGAAACATCATTTCATTTAATGTTTGTGTTTCTATTTATATGTATTGTAAATTTTATGATAATTTTTGAAAGTACAACAGAAATTTATAAAAATAATTTTTTTTTTCATGGAAAGTGAATGTCGAATTTGCTTTTGCAGTCCAGTTTGCTGGATGAAAATTCTGTGTGTGTGTGTGTGTGTGTTTTATCTAGCAACTCTTGCCCAGAATCTACGAATTCCCCATAGTGAGAACAAATCCCACAAAAGTCTCTACTTTCCTCTGTCTAGACAAAACTAAACAAGCTTTTTTTTTTGCCCTTGGAGTAGAAGAAGGGTAATCATAGGCAACACAAAAAATATTAAGGATATATATATATATATATATGTATATTTAGTTTCAACATAATGACACAAAGAATATCCTTCCTTACTTTGTAGGCGCCTCCGTAGCCAGGTGGGAAGGAGCAGCAGTGCATAGCACACGCTTCTTGATTAGACAGGGGTTCGAGCCCGTCACCACCAAATACGGAGGATGCGGAAAGGTCAGGAATGACCACCACATATCCCGATATCCCGGAGCAATATGGCCTTAGTTGCTAATGCTCCTAAAAACCAAATAACAACAACAACCTTACTTTGTCCCCCCCCCCCCCCCCCGATTTCTTCTTTTTTCATAACATGAAATTCCCTTGCAGATTTTTTTTTTTTTTTAATTTGAGGGAAACATCTATAGACAGATTGCTTATCTCTCTTGTCAGTATTTATAATTGCATACATTCTCTGGTTGGTTTGTCAGTTTAAAAACTTGTTATAGCAGGGAGACTATGGAACTGACTATTTCACTCACATTTAAAATGGCTGAGTTTTTTAAATAAATGGTAAGTGATAAACTACTATATGGCTGAAGAAAACAAATATTCTTTCATGTGTTCCAGCCCTGTCCGAATACTGTTTTCCAAGACTTTTCTTCCAAATTGTTAACTGAGTAATGCATGCAGTAGGTTAATTATGTGTGTTTGCCAATGCAATAATAAATTATTTTTAAAGCTGTTTGCTTTCTTTTGTTATTTTATATGTGTGTGTGTAAAATGTAAATAAATAAATGAATCAATTGCCAGTACAGCGAATAGTAAATTAAAACCAAACCATACATAATAAAATAAAATGGGGGGGGGGGATGAAGAAAAGAGTATTGTAGAAGGGACACTTCGAAATAATTTAGAATAGGCTGAAATATACCATACAAATTAACAGAATTTTAGAATATGCTAATTCATTGAAATTTTGTGGCGCCCAGACGAAAGCACCAAGTCCAAATTATGTGAAATATCACTAATGTAGAATTGAAAATCAAACCACAACACATGACCAACCAAATATAAAAAATAAAATAGACTGACCATTGTGTCCCATATCAATGGAAAACCACAAGGCCAATAATGGTCAGGGAATCACTGCATTTCGAACATTAGACAAATCCAAGCATTATCAGACTGATACATTGATCGAACTGAAAATGTGATGGATTTGAATAATGGTGGCCCTTATTTAGTGAAAAATTATAATAGAAAGATCCTGGCACTCCCTTGGCAACACCACATCACTGGCAAAGCTTCTGTTAAACTAGAATATATTGGCGCCTCCGTAGCCAGGTGGGAAGGAGCAACAGTGCGCAGCACACGCTTCTTGATTAGACCGGGGTTCGAGCCCGTCACCACCAAATACGGAGGATGCGGAAAGGTCAGGGTATGACCACCGCATATTCCCGGAGCAATATGGCCTTAGTTGCTAATGCTCCTAAAAACCAAAATAACTAACTAACTAAACTAGAATATATAAAGAAAAACCAGAATGTAGCTGGCAGTACAATCGCTGCATTAGTATATCTTAATTTTTTATATTACTTTACCTCTCACTACTGACATGTAAAATAAATTAAAACTTCAAACAAATATATAGTAAGATAGAAAAACAGAATATAGAAAGAAAATTAAAATAGCAAACATTAATGGCTGTAGTGCATAATCCAATCTCCATCGAGATTGGGCATAATGGTCAGTCTATTTTACTTTTTTGTTTTCAATTGGTCATGTTTTGTGGTTTGATTTTCACTTCTGCATTAATGATATTTCACATAATTCGGACTTGTTGCTCTCATCTGGGCACCTCTAAATTTCAATGAATTGCCATATTGTAAAATTCTGTTAATTGGTATGATATATTTTGGCCTTTTCTAAACATATAGGTTAGTGCAAAAGCATCATTTTAATGTAGCCATCTACCAAAGTAGTTAAATCAATTAATTAAGTTGGCATCGCTTTGGTTATATCTCAAATTGTGAATGCTTTCACAACAAGTTGCCACGGTATTTTACTACCTTGAATAAGTAACACTTCACAAGTGGAGAAGACTACTGTTACTTATTCTCAGTGGTCACCACCACCCAGATGGCACCGTTTCAAAGCTTGTTGGCTTCTCGGTGGATGGGCAGGTACCCTGGTGTTGCAATAGTGACTTCATAACTGGGTTGCCATCTGGGTGTTGGTATCCACTGAGAATAAGTAACAATAGTCTTCTCCACTGGTGAAGTGTTACTTATTCGAGGTATTACAATACCTCTAATAAGTAAAACTTCATTGAAGGCATTCACAATGAGATATAACCAAAGTGATGCCAGTTTAATTATAAAGTGATAACATGTCCATGATCACAATAAGTGCTATACATTGTATATATTTAAATTAAATTAACCTTTGTTCAGCAACAAACACAACTACAATATGTTTTCATTACTAGGTGGTAGATGACTCATCAACCGGTGCACAGGGCCTATCTTAGGCCCAAGTAAACTAGGTAATGTGCCCAGTGCCCGAACTTTGAGGAGGCCTGTAAGAGGCAATGGACACAGCCAAAATTGTAACTCGTGACATTGTAGGAGCTACAGTGGGGTCTCGAAGGGGTGTTTGCCAATTACATTGTTGACATTTTACTAACTACAATGTCAAGCAATGCGATAAAAGTATTATGTCTAGGTTTTATTTCTCACTTCCTCGTAACCCCTTGAACTTCTTTTGCAACCCCCAATGGAGTCGGGACTCACGGGTTGGGAACCTCTGTTTTACATAGTGTTTTTATGTAGTGAATTTTTATATTTCATTTGTGTCTTAATTTTGATTTTGTTTTATAGAGTATTAGTTATTTCAAATCATTGGAAATAATTGAATAAACATCTTATTTTGCAGTATAACTGAGTCTCTAAGTAACTAATATATTCTCCTAATTAGTCACCTTTCTTTGTTTGATATTGTGCAAGTTAATTGTAGTTTTGTGAAATATATTCATCTGTATTCATCTGTGTGTGTATTATATATACAGTGGATTCCAGTTATTTGGGCCACCGGTTAATCAGAGCAGCCGTTTATCTGGGACAAATCTTAAAGAACAGAACCCAATCAAGAAAATAGCCAGGGTTTACTTCACTTAATTGGCACACCATGCCATTTAATCGGGGTAGGAGGCTGCAGCACTGGAGATTACACTACGATTGTCTTCGACCATACCTTGTTCGGTCAGATTTCTGGAGGTCACAACCGTAAAATAATAAAAACAATTAGCACTCACCTGTTTATTGGGCTTTTCTCATAGTGCAATCTTTCATAAATGGATAGTAAACTCGATCTTATTGAATTTGCGATAATACCGACATCTGGAATTCTGTGGGTTATTATGGTGAAATGTGTTTACACTTCCATGGAATCTTCAATCATATAAAAAAATTAATTTTCAGAATCTTCTCTTCATTCCTATTTTTAAAGCTTTGTAACTTGTTACTCCATTCTCACTTGCGTGTATCATGTTACTTGCAATTTGTGTGTGCCGTGTTCTTTTTTGTTATTGATTGCTTATCTTTACCGTTTTAAATTTTAACCCCCACCTACAAATGTTAGTGAACAGAAATGTCAACTTGTTAGTATGTACATATTACAGTATGTATTAATTATTCCGATTTCCATGTATCATTTAATTTTTTGATTAGTAAGGTAATAAAAGGTAAATTTGTGCTTAATATATTTTTACTTTTATAGCCTGTGGATAATATTCCTCCTATTTTTGCTAATTAGAATCGCTGTTTAATAGAATTAAAATTCAGTTCACAAACGGGATCACAATGACCGGCGCTTACTACACATCGTATAGTGAATGGTACTTTACTACCAATTGTAAAGCGGGAGTCCACTGTATTTTTAACTACTTTTTTTTTTTTTTTTTTTCTTATGTAAACCCTAAACACGAGAGGTATTAGAACCTATAGTACTTAGTACCGTGCTTGGGTTGTATTTTTTACGTGAAACTTTGCATAATTGGGGCAGCCGCTTAATCGGACCAAAATGCACTAGTCCCGATGTGTCCCAAATAACTGGAATCGACTATATATATATATATATATATATTTTTTTTTTTCCTGTTTGTTTGTTCTTTTCAATTGCATAGTAATGGCTAATGTGGAATCTTTACATTCCTTGTCTGGTTGAAGTTGCTTATAGCATACCATTCTGATAGCTTAAGTGAATTGATTATTATGTCATAGTCACATTGCTCAAAAAGTTTAGTCACCTTTCTATGTTTGATATTCTGCAAGTTAAATTTTGTTTTGTGAAATATATTCATCTCTGTGAAATATACACATATTCAACTGTATGGTATTGAACAAACAGCCACCTCATCTTAGAGCAGAATAGTGTAATATCAGTAATTTAAAAAGCAGTTTCAAACAAGAATTATTGATGAGATAACTTTTTGAATGTACCATTGGCACCATGACTTCACAAAATGGCACCAAAACCTATCCATTTATCATTATTATTATTAATTCAAAAACATTAAATGTCATTTCATAATAAACATTTTTACAGGGGCCTCAGGCAAAAATACTTTTGCCTAGGGCCTGCAAATTCTCAAGTTAAGCCCTGCCAGTGCAATATCACCACTTTGCTTATTAGAGGTTTGAAGTGGTGGAACCCATGTTTATCCCGCAGAGTTAAGTTTCTGTTATCCCCTCACCCCATCTCCTTCAATCCATGCATGGTACTACTTGATGTTAATACTAATATAATATTTTAATATAGTAGTAATATAATACTTACTAATATTTAACACTAAGTGGTAGATTACTCTCATCAACTGGTAATACCACCACTTTGCTTATTGGAGGTTGAAGTGGCGAAACCCATGTTTAGTCTCCAAAGCAAAGTTTCTTGCAATCCTCTCTCCTTCAACCATGCACGATACTAAGTACTATAGGTTTGGATACCTTTCGTGTTTGGGGTTTTCATAAAAAAAAAAAAACTGCCCAATAACCAATAAACATGATGGTGTACTAAGTTTCACCTGAGTTATTAATTCTACTTAATAAAATACAAACATTGAAATTAAGATATTATTAGTTAAATCTCTATTATAATATGTAATAGAGATTTAACTAATAGATAATATGTAATCTCTATTATAATATCAAATATGTAAAATATACTCTGAAAATATATGATATAAAAAGTTCAGATTTTTTTACCCAACCATTGTAAACACTTATAAGGGGTCACTATACTTGGGCTAAACATGACAGCCACCTAATATTTGCTTTTAAGTGCATGTCATTAAATTCAGTAGATCCATAATTGAAAAGGATCTTAGTATTTTAAAAACAACAAATGATTAAAAAACCCGAAGAAGAAAACCTACTGGAAAACTGGATACACTTGATTATTGGTAAGCTTCTGACAAAATTGGAAAAGTTAGTTAGGTATACAGAACTCTCTGATTTAAGGAATGCACACTTAGCACTTCTTTATTTGTCATTAATCTTCTGTTTGAAAAGGGTCCAGATTTGATTCCTGTGTTGGCAGTAGGAACTTATTGAATCCTTTTCAAACAAGGCCAGTCACACTCTCTCAAGAAAAGGTGTGGAGTTTCCATGAAGTTTCTTGATATCCTAGATGGTAGATAGCAAGAATATCACTAATAAATAAAGGAAATCAGTTCCCAAAAGTTTTTTGGGAATTTTTTTTATGTATGATTTATATATTTTTAGTGAACAGCAACATTTTATTGGAAATGGGTTATTTAGTCTGATATTTACAAATCCTACTGCAGGAAGGTGGTTGGGAGAACATAATTATCTGAGGCATGTTCGGATTCCCCCCCCCCCATCCTATTAATCAGCACGCACCTCACTAGAGCCTTAGATAGTTCCATAATTTCTGACCATGTGGTGATCTTTATGGGTTTTCTGGACCACTAAGGCATCTTGGTGGTCCGGGAAGACAGTCTCCATTTTCACATGGCTACCGAACTTGTCTAATTCAACTTATATGGATAACCATGGAACAGGCTGTCTGGTGCCTGAATCCAGTACCATCAAATGTTAGACACTTTCCAGCAACTTTTGGCATCTATATCACAACTGATGATGATGATGATGATGTTATTTGGTTTTTAGGCGCATTAGCAACTGAGGCCATATTGCTCTGGGGATATGCGGTGGTCATTCCCTGACCTTTCCGCATCCTCTGTATTTGGTGGCTCATGGGCTCAAACCCCAGTCTAACCAAGAAGCGTGTGCTACGCACTGCTGCTCCTGCCCTCCTGGCTTCGGAGGTGTCCTATATCACAATGTGTCCGGGATGTGTTGTGTGCTAAAAATGATACAACCTAGTAATAGATAGGTATTTCTAAGCAAAGCTGTCTCAGTGTATTTCTCACTCACCATTTTTTAATGGTACTATTTTGTTAATAGAGAAATTTGTATGTTGATATCTTTTCTTATCTGTATTTTTTTCAGGTCATCGTCATCTGACAAATCTTCACTATATTGGTACTTGCAAAAAATTAAAGATGATGAAAGGCAAAATAATGAAAGCAATCAAATGTTGGTCAGAAAATTAGAAATGCTGGAGCATCGGACTTCAGCAATAGCATTGCAGACTGAAAAATTAAAAGCTCTTAAGGTAAGTATATTTTTGTAACCTGATTGGCTTATTGCATAGCAAAAAGGATGTAAACAGTCATATACCATGTTATAAGTTTCTGATATTGATGCCTTGTGAATGCCATATGCAGTTACATAGGTTATTTATTTATTTTTAACTGCAATAACAGTACTACAGATTAGAAGGGTGAGGTGGAGGGTGGGAGGGAGACAGTGTGAGAGAGATTCATATACAGTCATTATAAGCTTGTGATATTGTGTAAAAAAAATACATCTACTTATGGGTTGATGCAGAAGTGAGTAGAAATATTATAGTGATGTAAAAAATGAGTGGAAATATAAAACCATGCCCTCTAATAAATTAAAATTACTAAATTAAGAAGAGAATATTTGTGACTAACGAAATGCACAGTGCCTGTTGATAGGAATAATTTCTGTATACTTCTTGCGGGACTAAATCATAAATATGATAGAAATTTAAAAAAACAATAATTCTTATTAAATTATTAATGACATAAAAATATCTTATCTGTGATTGTGAATGGATTTAGAGAGTACAACACTCCAAATGAGTTATTTTTACAATTGTCTTCACATAAGCATCTTTTGCAAAACATTTATTTGGCATACCTTTCATATGTATACGTTCCCGACCCTTAACTGTAGATGTAGTGATTTATGACACTAACACAGATAATTTGTCTCACAGACTACCCAAGCTTTTTTTGTTTTATAATTTGTTATATACATACACATGTTGGATCCTTAAAAAGTAATGATATGTGTTTACTAGCTACCTGCTGAACAGGATCCTGTTTTAGAATAGCAGTACTAATTAATTTGGCATAATTTTCGAAGTAATTACAATAATTTCAATTTTTTTTAAAACAAACTTTATTTAGTAAAATATCAAAATATGAACCACAAATTATTTTAGTACTGGAAGTAGTGAAGCAATCTATTATGATTATATTTTAAAAAATTACAATTTTTCAGTAAATTAAAATGGGTAAAATAACATGAAATTGATGTGGCAGGTGCACAGTATTCTTCAGTGATCCTGTTTTAGAATAATTTGTCTGTCAAAAAAAATTGGAAGAGGATCATACTAAGCACGGATTTTTAAAAAAAGGCAGAAAACTTAATAGATAATTAAACAAACTGCTTTTGGGCCAACTCTCATATAACTCTGCATTACCCCACAAAAGTAACTGGAAACGGTGTGTAGACTAATGTCAATTGAAGATATGAATTATTATTGAAGGATTTAACTTAAAAACTAGCCTGTAAAGAGCATGCATATCAAAAAAATTGGCACTCATCTTGCAGACCAAGTAGTTTGTAAAGGATTAACTTGCCCGTAAAAACAGGCTAACTGACCATAGAATATATGTAATATACAGAAATAATATAGTGACACTTCTCACTACCCATTCTAAATGACCCGGCCCAATCCCACTTAGCCACTTTTGTATGTGTGGAGGGAGTGAGCAGTAAAAGAGAGAGTATAATTGGATTACTGGTTGTACTAAAACTTTTTTTTTTTAAGGACAACCAATTAGCAAAGTTTGTTTAATTTCAGTATGATCAGTAAGCCACTCACCCATCCACAGAAAGGAAAGTTCTGCAGAAGCATGGGGCTGCATTGCATATTTGCAGAGTCAAAAACACAGATTAATTTTATCCAGACTTTATACAGTAGAATTTCGTTAATACAAAGTTCAAGGGACCTAAATTTTCACTTTTTGTAATAATGAGGTTTGTAGTAACAAGGTCACCCAAAAGTGTCAAAATTTTACCATTATTATTATTTTTTTTTTGGCACATACTATACAATACAATACAATATAATTTTATTTATCAAGAGAATTCATTTACAATAAATGAACTTGTTAAGAAAAGTAGATTTCTTGACAACAAGTTGTAATTCTTCCTTTACAGGTTTTGTACAAATTTGTTATCTTACAGAAAAGACTATGAAGTCACTACACATAGTATATTCCACACTGTAAACAGAGGTAGTTTATCTGCATATCAATTCTAATCTACTGTGTCATTGAGTATCAAGAATTTTCTTATTAGGAATTTTAATTTGGAGATGGGATAACTTCTCCTGAGCGTGAAATCAATGCTAGCCAACAAGTTGTTTATTACATTCATTGTGTGCCTATCTCCAAATCTATTTAGTATCCTAGGGTGAGGCAAAGTAATTGCTTTTGGGTTCCTTAAATTATGTGAGACATTTCTTTGCAGATTCGACTCTTCAAAAATAGTGTTAAGATTTTTTAAGAATAGATTTAACTTCAGTTTTTGAACTGGATACAATATTTTATGTTTCAACAAAAATTGCCTTCTCTTATTCAGGTCATTCCAAGAGTTTGTCCCCATTAAAAGTTTCAGAATCCTATTCATTAAGTTGTCTAATGCCCTTATTTCTGTTTTATTTGCTCATGCCCATATATTTACTAAATAATTGAGTTGGGAGTCCACTAATGCATAATATAAGGTTACTTTTGTTCTAAGATTTAACTTATTTCTTAATGTAGTAGAAAAAGTACACATAAAATCTCATTTTTTTGTACACGTTTGTTATATGCATTATCCAACTTAGACTGTAGTCGATCCATAACCCAAGGTAACAATGATTTGAGACTTCTTCCACAGTTAGACATTCGTAATTCTGGAAATTCTGTTCATGTAGGCAATCGTGTTTGTGCAATTTGAAAAAGGGTTGAAAGTCCAAGGTTTGATGAGGAGGCCTTATTACCAAAAATTTAGTTTTTTCAAAGCTGAGTGCTAATTTATTATCATGCAGCCAAGATTGTAAATGTATTGCATCCTGTTGTAAATCATTCGCCATTTTCGTTAGGTCCTTTCCTATTGTATATAAGATTATATCATCTGCATAAATTTTTATAAAGGAGTTCTTAATTACTTCGAATATGTCATTTATATAGATGTTGAACGTGATTGGCCCAGCATGAGTGCCCTGAGGTACTCCTCTCTTTACATTATAAGATTTCCCCTTTGTATTTTCTACTTCTACTGTTATTTTTCTCTTGGTTAAATAATTTGCTAACAGTTGATTGAGTCTTCCCCTTATACCATATTTCAGTAATTTCTGTTGCAATATTGGGATATCAGTTAGGTCATATGCTTTGGTCAAATCTATAAATAAAATCAATATGAAGTTATTGTTGTTTAAATGTAAGTTTAGAGAGTCTATTAAGTTCTCTAATAATGTCTGTGTGCTCTTGCCCTTCTGATATGAGAATAGAGAGTTGTTTAACAGTCCATATTGATGTAAATATTTGCTTATATGGGAAAATATATAATTTTCTATTATCTTATTTAAAACTGACTGTATTGTTATTGGTCTGTAGTTGCAAAAGTCATCAGGTGGTCCCTTTTTATATATAGGAATTATCTTAAATGACAGTAAGTTTGTAGGATAGCTTCCCGACTAACATCCGTGCTATTAGCTCTACCAAGAGAACAGAGAACTGTTCTTTGTTTCTCTTTACCTCGGTTACTATCTATTTATCTCGGTATATATCTAAGAATAATAATAAATAATAATATCAAAAATAAATTAATTTAAATTAATAAAATAATTAAAATAAAAAAATAATAAAAACAAAAGCCTTGTCTAACAATACAGTAGGATTAACACACTTTTTAAAAATTTTATTTTATTTGTAAGGTAAACTAAGAGAAAAAGCAATTAACAGAAATGAAAATATTGTACAGTATATATTTTGATATATACAATATTTTAGTATCACAGTAAAAGAATTAATCTCAGTATAAAAGGAGACATACAATCCATTAACTTTTTTGATAAATTAATCTAATTTAAAGAAAGAATCCAATGTTTGCACAGTTTTTGTCCTATATGCAATAGTTGTTTCTTTATCAATGTTACTGCAGGCCAACATATTCTCAATATGCTCAATGCATTTTGGGTACCTTTTTTAGATGGTAGTGTATGTGTGTGTGTGTGCTTCTTCACTTTTGCTGTCGCTGGTAACAAAAACATGATCGTTTTGCTTGGTGCTTAGCAGCTCTTCTGATGTTGTGTTGCTGTGGTAGAAACTACATGTATCTTCACAACCTCTTCAAATTTGCCAACAAAATCCATAGTCCTTCAAATTCCCCCCATTTCTCAATGTTGCTATCACATTCATCTGCTGGACCATGTTTTTTGATGATATTCTTTCCAAAGCCACTCTTTCTGAAGCATTTGATTATTACACTTGACGCAATACTGTCCCACTGCTTCCCTCCCTCCTATGTTGAGGATCAAGTACCTTATCAAGCAGGCTCTATATGCTCCCTTGTGGTTATAAATAATGCCTTGATCCAGTGGCTGCATAAAACTGGTGGTAAAAAAAAATAGGTAAACTGCAGCCATTATCACCCACTGCAGGATGGAAGCCTCCTCAACAATTCATGTTGAGGGAAATGGACCATAATTTGCCATGCTGGTCCAGTCCATATTTGTCAACTTAAGTGTCTTGGCAGAATGTGCTGTACAATGATCTAGAATTATCAAAATGTTCCTTTATTCTGAAGCCATTCTTCTGTCCGCTTTTGATAACCAAGACTGAAAAATTTTGGTCATAAGCCAATCACTTCTCTTGGCCACATACTTACAAGGAAGTTGGTTAACTTCTTTAAAACATCTTGGCTTGGAAAACTTACCAATCACCAGTTGGCATAGTTTGGAATTGCAGCATAACAGAATAGTGAGTCTTTGTTTACTTAATTTTCCATCATGACAGGACTCTCATTGAACAGCAAATGTTTTGTTTGGCAGCAAATTATAAAATAAACCTGTCTCATCAAGATTAACAATATCCTTTACCTCATATTTTTCAAGAATGTACTGTACAGAACACAGCCAGTCTGTAGCATTTTCCTTGTCGACTAGTCCAGACTCGCTGCAAACATTTCACAAAACCAAGTTATTCCTGTCTTTAAATCTTTGGAGCTACTGCTGCATTTGAAGTTGCTAATTCCATAATGCTGAGCCAGATAATTTGCCTTTTCTTTCAAAATCGGACCAGATATTGGCAAATTAGATGCACGTGTATGTTGGGACCACTCGAAACGTTTTGTTTCAAGCTTCTTGTGTTTTGAACCAGGAATTTGTTTCCTGTTTTTTATCGCTGCTCTTTCACAAATTTCTTCAAGTTTTTTTCGATTTTTCAGTATTGTAGATGGGGTATTGTAATGGGATGTTGTATTCCTATGCAATGTCCGTTTTGCTAAGTTCAGTCCTGTCGGCCTCTTGTATAATTTTCAGTTTAATTTCCAGGCTCAATTCTGTCAGTTTACGTTTTGTAACCATAACACTACTAGATGAGATGTAATATAAACAAACTTTAAATTAATTTAAAGACACAAGTTCCGAAAAAGACATCAGCTCAGATAAAATGGCACAAAAAATAGATTACTATATACTGTAGCAAAAGATTCTTTGGGACTGGCATAACAATTGCAACTGATCTTAATCCCATGGAGAGCGAGTGAGTTATGTAAATAACTTAGAAAAACTGTTTTTTTTTTTTTTTTTTTTTTTTCTTTTGTTAATTTTACATGTTTTTCAGAATGCACTTATGTTGTAGCTGCTATAAACTGGTTTTGTTTACACAAAAATAATTTCTAACAATTCAGCGTCATCCTTTGGGAAGCAGGGAACCAGGTGGCCAGAGGCAATAATCGGACAGCTGTGCTAAGATTTTTATTAAACGTACAAAATAACAATATTTATTTCTCATTGGGTGAAAACGAACTTTGCAATACATATTAACTGAATTTTGTAATAAGTGAATATATTTACATAGAAAAGCCTGTCCTTTCCCAGGGGAATGGTATTTACTTCATATAAACAAGTACTTTGTATAAAGCGATTTTACTGTACTTCTATTTGAAAATGCTAACAACAGCCCCAAAAATGAGAAAAGCCTTCTTAAAGATTTTCTGATGTGCAATCAAAATTCAACTTCAAACTGTTTTCAGATGAGTAGTAATCACTGCATATATTAGGGAAACCTAATATGAGCAGTAATTATCAGGAAAAATTAAAATTAAAATTTTTTAAGATTGTATTATGTGGATAACAAATTTATGCACATGTGTAATTGGACACTGTTTAGTGGAGATATTGATAAATGGAAATTTATATTTATTAAATATTATTATATTGACAACGTGTTAGATATTAATTATAATGACTTGTATTTTTATCAAGATAAACTTAATTTTAATAAAAATCATGTGAAATTTTGAAAATTTGATGTTTGAATTAAAAATACTTTTTGTTTTTTAGTATTTAATTTTTTAATAACTTTTATTTTTACTAAAAAGATTAATCTGTCAGCCTGAGCCTGGAGATAGCAGCAGTTTTTTGTTCTCCTCTTCCCCCTTTTTTTTTTATTTTTCCTGCAAAAAAAACTAGTTCAATCCCATGCATATTTTGGACATAATCTTCAGCTTAAATTTAAACAAATTTTCAACTTAAACTTCACTAAATTTTCAACCTAAACTGTTCTGTTGGTTTTTGGTAACAATGAAATCTGTTTACCTACTATCACGGTGGAGTTGAGGTACTGTTATTTTGCTTTAACAGAAGCCAGTCAATTAGGAAATTTAGAACCCTCATAGAGAATGTTGCTCAGATATTTGCATATTACTGTAAAAGAATCCCACGTTACATAAAAAGCAGGCTTGTGATATCAGTAGCTACCATGTTTGCTGGGGGAGTTATTATTGTGGGAGAGTGTGTAAAGTGAAGCATCTAATAATCGGATGGGATATTCAATAAAATTCTTTTAAAGTAGCTACTGCAATTATGAACGTGATATTTTATCTTAGATTCTATATATCATTGTCCATCATTAAGAAAATAAAAAATTGAGAATCAATCTATTCATGAGTAGCTGTGCCATAGGCATTTAAAATTTGTAGCTAGCTAGCTGTTGGTATATTGCTGTCCTCCCCACACTGAGTGGAAAAGACCTGAGTTTGAGTCCTGTCGATGATGTGAGGAATTTTTATGGGCTTTTTTCACAACGTGGCTGAGTTAGTCGGTCTCAGGTGAGGGTAGCATTTTTTTCTCCTGGAAACTTGGGTTTTTTTCCAGTGAACTGAAAATTAACCACAGAACACACGCAATTTACAGATAGTATATATGAAGCAATATGGTCTTAGTCACTGATGCTCCTAAAACCCTACTACAACAGTTGTAGCTAGCTACTGTTTCCATGCCCACTTGCACTATGAAAATTGGTGTGCTCACTGACAGGTTAGTTTATCAGCTACACAGATAAATCAGTGTGCAACAAGAGGTAATCATAACATGATGTAACACTGTTACTAAATTCAGTATGTTAGCTCTTTTTTTTTTATTGTTATTTTTATTATTGTAACTGTTATTCTGGAACTTTTTTAACCTTTATACTTTCTAGGAAGAATACTTCCTCCTTCTTCAAAAGGTGTATTCACGTGAAACTGCTGAAAATACAGTAAGCAAAATTTCATAAATATGATCTTAAAAAGAATTAAATTAATGAATTGTAAGGATATATAAAGGTAAATACTTAAAACTTCTTGTCATGGTACTAATCTCTAAGATTCAATGATGTAATGTAAGATTTTACTTTAGTGCCGAAAATTATGTTGGCACTACCTATATTTTTCATTTTTGATTGTATATTTTGTTCTTCACAAAAAAAGAAGTTACTTTCTGTTGCTCTATTTTATGATGTCAAAGATAACTTATCTATTTTTATATAAATTTTTTCATTGTTATATCTGCATGGCATTTGCTCAGACGATTATGGAGTGAGTTTGACAATTTTCAGTAAAAGTAATCTTTTGCTGAGAATAGAGATATACTTTAAATATGCAACTAAAACTGAATCCTAACTCAGTTATAAGCAGTACAACCCAAGTTATTGGGTTGTACTTGTACAGGATAATTGTTAGGTAGCTATTCGATGCTTTCTTCTCTAGATGATAGTATTTCAGTCAGTATGACAACTTAATTTTATTCTTATCAGTTTTGCTGTTATACAGCTGCAAATTCTTATAACACAATTAATGTGAATAGTGTTCTTTGGGATTAATCATAATGCAGTGAATTTGAAAATTTACATTGTGGATGGATCACTTGCATAGTAGCAGTATATTTCTGAATTGATTAATTAGATAACTGTTTTTATTATATCAATTTGTTAGAGGCACCACACAGGTGAATGGTATTCTTGCCCTTATTTTTTTACTGTGAATTCAGCTGATATCAAGGTCATCTGCTTTATGGAACCATAACATTATCAGATAATGATTGTAATATATTAATGCAGACATACCTGGCGCCTCCGTAGCCAGGTGGGAATTGTGCTTCGGCGCTCCAGCTTTTAAATATAGTACCAGGTCCGGCTCCTCATGCCAGGGACGGGCATCAGATTGCAGTTGAAAAGTCCAGCTGCTTTCTGATGGCAAAGTGACCTGACGTAAACAACATACTACACTTACAAACATATCTCTCTTATATGTACTTTTATTCTTTCCTATACAAAAATCATTTATACACTTGACTTAGCTTACGAACTTAACTTAACTTAAAAAATATTTTTCCCCCCCCTCTCCTATTCCTCTTCGAAATTGTGCTTTTGTCTTCTTATTTCTTAGCTATCTTTTTATTTATCAGGTCCACTTTACAGATTTTCTGTTTAAAATGATTTAGGTGGAGATGGGCTTTTGCCTGGGAACCACCCTGACAGTACACACACGCACACACGCACACACACGCACACACACACACGCACACACACACACACACACACACACACACACACACACACACACACACACACACACACACACACACACACACACACACACACGTAGCCAGGTGGGAAGGAACAGCAGTGCGTAGCACACGCTTCTTGATTAGACCAGGGTTCGAGCCCGTCACCACCAAATACGGAGGATGCGGAAAGGTCAGGGAATGACCACCGTTAGTATACGACCTTTAGTATATCTTGTAAAAAGGTAAAGGGAAGGATTTTAATTTTTGCAAAGGAAATTATGATAGCCTTAAACATTATATGGGATTTCTTCAATAGGAACAGTTAGTGAACATATAAGTATTAACACTGAATGAGAAATGTTCAAGGAAATAATAATATTAGAAGCTACACATCTTTTGATACCTTTAAAATGTTATTGTTCATATTAAATTTACAATTTAAAGTTAATTATAATTTTAAAAGCCACTTTTCAATATCTTTAAAGTGTTATTGTTTCAGGCCCAGACCAGAATGAATGACCACTGAATTGATGTAGTTAATAATAGAAAAGAGAGTGATATAGAATGAGTATAAATTATTATCAAGCGACATTTAATGCTATTGCAAGTATTAATTAATCTATAATTAAAGTTACCCAGGGGTAAGACGTGCTAAGGCAGACTGTGAAAAGATTTTGGCAAAGAGTATTTAGAGCAGTATTAAAGAGTTTTTGTACATGTTAACAACAGAAGGAAGTTAAATATATTGGCCCACAACAGGATAGCTTTAGTAATGCTATTGATGATTCTAAACAGACAGCAGTTGAGTTAAATTAATTTTTGGCATAATTATTCACCTTTGAGGGTTTGTATTGATAACTGGACAGTTTTACAATCACTGAATAACATATTGGATTGGGAAAGAAATTAACCTACGTCAATGTGAAAAAGCATGAGATGATGATATTTATCCAGCAATATTAAAGAGAACAAATTGCTAAACCTGTGTTTATTATAATCTTATATATACATGCATATGCGGCTCATCCTACTGTAACACAGCATATTACAATGCATGTGTTCATGCATGAAAATTCAAAGTTCCGCACATTTTCACATAACTTCTAATTTTCACAAATTTTACTGAATCGTTAGTATCATTTCAGTTTATGGTTGTCTGTGAGCTTTGCATATTTTAATTGGTTAATATATTTTGTGTTAAAATTTTTATATAGTTCCTATATATATATATATTATTATTATTATTATATTATTATAGTTTCTGTATATATATTATTACAGTTCCTATATATACATATTCCTCTGTGCACAAAATAAAAATGAAAATGAAAGTTTTAAAGTTTTGATGAAAATTGTTTCTAACTTGACCCTGAAAGGAGCTACACATTCAAAAGAAATTTCAATGATCTCTGATGAGCAGTTACAGATTTATTTTAGGGAATGGGAAATGCAAGCTAGGCAACCGGCTGTACATTATTTTTTAAAGAATTGACCTAATACAAGAGGAACCCCCCCCCCACACTTCTTCCAAATGAAAAATCAACCATCAGAAATGAAACAGTATTGCTCATATATCTTTTATTTCAATAAATTTCTGTTTAATAATCACTGATGAGGTTTAACATATTATTTACCAATATTTAGTGTATTTTAAGCAAGTTAATTAATGCATGCAGTGCATTACATTTCAGGCATGTTCAATTTTTTTTTTTTTATTAAATTAAATGATTTTTTTCCCCTTTTCTGTGATTAATAGAAGTGAAAAGTAAATATAGCCTTCTTATCAATTAATTACTAAGATTATAACTTTATAGAACTTAAGCTCAAGGAAACTCTCTATAGGTTTTGTTCTCTGAACTTAGCTATTTAGTTTAATTACAACTGTATAATATTTATTATTATTATTATTTATTTTTTTTTTTTTTGGTAGTTGTTGGCGCATAAGCTTCTGTGGCCATAATGCACCTCCCAAGGTTTTTGCAGTACTTTGATCCAAGCCTGAGGCGGGAATCGAACCTGCAACCTTTGGGTTGCCAGGCAGGCACTTTACCCACCCGGCTAGCCCGGTCGGCATATTTATTATTAATCTTCTCTTGTATTATTCTTTTTTTTCTCTCTCTCTTTTCTCTCAGTATATATGTATCCCATCACCAGTATTGCATAACAATACATGCAAAGAGTGCATGGACTGTCTAAAGCTAACAATATTGCATTAAAACTATATTTAATCTATGAATTTCTTTTTACCCTACAAATTGTATGGAAAAACAAAATGATAATTGCAGAATTTCTATTTGTTCAGTTTTAATGAAATTTGGTTTGGCTTGACAAATATTTTTAACAAGCTCAAATACAAAATTTCATGAAAATCTGTCCACTGAGAATCCCTCTGTTGCCTGCATATGGACATGGTGAAGTCAGCAGGTGCTTAGCATATATACACATGCAAATGTGTCTAAAAATGGGATAAGTATTGACAGTTTATAGCTTCTATGGAACCTATATCTGACTGTTAAATGAAAATCTGCATAAAAATCTATAGCATGCATTTCTACTCTGCTCTGCTCCATTTTTTTCAGAACATATATTACATATTAAAGTAGGATGAGCTGTATGAGTATGTATGTACATATAGAAAGGTTATTTAATAGACTATACCTCCTATACTTACCTGGTCAGATAACATGTAACATGATCTTACCTGGTCAGCTCCATTGATAGCATTATACAGGTTCAATGAGTTGTGATCAGTAGCCATTGTTAGGTTTATCAAACACTGTGCTGCCAAGAGTGAATTGCCTTCTTTTAATTTCAAATTAGAAATGAAAATTTTATTAACTGATTCCCAGTGCAGTGTTATAAACAGAAATTTTTAATAATAGAAACCCAACTTTATTTTATTTTTTTTTTTGGCTTTTTTTGGGGGGAAATTAGGATCAATTTACATGATTTTTACATGAGTATTTGCAATGGTCCATATGTGTAGAATAATTTTAAAAGTTTTTATTAATGATATACAATACAGCAAGATGTATATGTAGTATACACTAAATCAGGGGTGGGCAACTTTTATAAATGGCAGGCCAAATAAAATGTCTATGAGATACATGCTGGGAAAATTTTTTTTTAGCTTGCCATGATTTTTAGGATTATTAAAATGGTGTATAATGAAAAAATTGTCATAAACAGTTTTATGTTATTTATTGTAATATTTATACATACACATGTATACATTATTAATTTTATTAATATTTATAATATAATTTTTATAATATTTAATGAGAGATTTAATACCGTTAATTTCTATCAGTAAATTGATGTCTGGATCGATATTTGTCGTAACAGTGCACAGAGTATTTTCTAAATTTATGTTAGAAATTCTATTAATACAAAAATATATATAATAATGTTGGGCTGTTTATTGTATATGTATATTTTGAAAATGACTGCAGGCCGGAGGTTGCCGATCACCTGTACTCAATTAATAATTTTTTTTAAATTTTATTCTTACTTCCTTGTGGAATTTAATATAGCTTTTTAAAAACATCAATTTCTAAATGTTTGCTAGTCAGTAGGATTTCTTTTTTTTAATTAATCTCAGAGCGTAGATGGGTTGACTATTGATGATCATGCTCAGGTAGCTGATAAACTGAATGAGTATGCTGCATCTACATTCACACATGAGGAGTTATTCAATGAGGGGAGTGCCAGAAGTTTATCAAACTCTAACAGGGAGCTAAGTGATTTTGTAATAACTGAGAGCAAAGTGGAGGAGAAATTGTTGAAGTTAAACATAAAAAAGGCATCTGGGGTGGACGGGATCTATCCAGTTATATTAAAGGAGGCAGCAAAGGAAGTAAGCAAACCCTTAACCATAATTATGAGAGCTCCCTTGGACTCTGGGGAAGTCCCCATGGACTGGAGGTGTGCAAATGTTGCATATGGAAGACTGCTGTACAAATTGGAGAGGTATGGCATTAAGGGTAAGTTGCTATAATGGATAAAAGGGTGGTTGAGTGGGAGAAGACAGAGAGTAGTAATCAGTGACTGCTGCTCTTCGTGGACTAATGTTATTAGTGGAGTCCCGCAGGATTTGGTGTTGGGCCCACTGTTGTTTTATATATTTATCAGTGATATTGATAAAGGTATATCAGGCTTAGTCTTCAAGTTTGCAGATGATATAAAGGTTGGCAGGGTTGTTAATGACAGTGTGCTACTGCAACAGGATCTAGAAAATTTGAGCAAATGAGCTAAGAAGTGGCAACGGAAGTTTAACATTGACAAATGCAATCCATTCAAAGGCCTTGAATGGGTTGAGCAAGCTGAATGCTGATGGGATTCTTCCTCTTGCTCAGATTAAGAACTTGAGTGGGCACAGATTCAAATTGAAGAAAGACAGTTGTAGAATAGATGTGTGAAAATTTGCCTTTATCAGCTGGTAGTTGATTGGTGGAACAACTTACATCTTTTGTTGTGGAAATTGATAGCCTGCATAAATTTAAAGCCGAGCTGGACAGGCATTTGAAACGAATGAAGGGATGAAATGGTTTTTTTTTTTTTTTTTTTGCTGATGCTGCATAAGCTTGCTTTTGATTTGTTAAACTTCACAAAAATTGTTTTTAAAAATGTTAAGATGGCATTGTTGATTATAAGTTCAAGCATATTCATAATTAATTATGGCATCTGAATATCAGAACCAATGAGAACTGTGTATATTATTTATATGGATTGGATGTCTTTTGAGAAAAACATACTTAATCTATTTTTGTTGTGACGTATTAGCATTCCAGTTATTAATACTTTTAATTGAGTATCAGAACTTGCATGAATCAACCCACATACTTTGATAAATAATTCTAGAATGAGTGTTGTTGTTGGCCAGTACAGTCTTTCATTTCCAGCTAGTAGTATATTATTTTAACGGTTTGTATTGTACCCCCCCCCTCTATTTTTTACCAACCGGCTTGGTTAACAAAGATATGTATCAGTTAATATAAACTGATAATCAAGGCCTGTATTTGAATTATTTTTTGGCTAATAAAATAATGCAGTACCTCATTTCAGATATTTATAGTAAATTTTTTGATGTAATTAACTTTTTGCATGTTGGTATTTATTTCAATGCATTAACCTCTGCTTGCACCTTCACGATGGTGGGACTGTTAGTAATCCTGGGTATAACCTCCATGCACAAGCACATGGTGGGTGACCACCCAGGTGTGAACCAACGTAAGCAGGGGTCGAGGTGTGGCGCCCACACCACATGGAGGAACGCCGCCCCTCTATGTTACCAGGCAGTACTAGGTGGTAGATGACTCTCATCAACCGGTGAAATACCACCACTTTGCTTATTGGAGGCTTGAAGTGGTGGAACCCATGTTTAGTCTCTAGAGCCAAGTTCCGGTCAACCCTTCCCTATCTCTTCCATCATGCAGTATGATTGATGACTTTTGAGGTTATGATGAACGTCGTGGCGAGATCCAATATTCCTTACATTTCGAGGGTACAGCTCTAAAACGGTTTTCGCAGGCCGGCCGCTAGTTAGTACACCGGACCGAACCTATTGGTAACTCTCTAGGAGGCTTCCGGATCAGCTAGTGTATAATCTTGCTACCTCTACTCTGCCAGATAGTGACTGGAGGGAGTCCGAGTAGTGTGTATGCGGGGAGCATTGTCGAGGCCACGTTATGTCAAGGATCTGGGTATATTCTTACCACATGTACGCCATATCCAAAAATTTCATTACCTCATACAGCATGTCCCACCCACTTTTTCTTACTATTGAATACACCATGAATTGTCAAACTAATAGAACAAGCTTATCTGCGAAAAGACCTAAACCTCCCAAGGACTTCCTAATTCATTTCACAAATATACGTGGTCTCAATTCTAATCTCAACGATGTCCATTTCCACTTGCAGTCTGCCAAACCACATGTACTTTTTCTGACAGAATCTCAGTTATCGGTTGATTCAACTACTGCTCATCTCAGATGCCCAAATTATTCGCTGTATGATTCCTTTCGCCTCAAAGGTGGTACTTGTGCATATGTCCGTTCTGATATTCCCTGTCAGAGACTTGGCAATTTGGAATCTCCTCTCTTCGATCTTCTCTGGCTTAAAATCTCTCTACCTCATTGTGTCAAATTCATCTGTTGTCTCTACCGTTCTCCCAACTCCACTAATCACTTGGAGCTCTTTGACTTCCTCTCGTTGCAACTTGACTTTCTCCAGTCCAACTTTCCTAACAGTGAGGTAATTTTCCTTGGTGATTTTAATGTTCACAACTCCAGCTGGCTTCCGTTTTCTAGTCACACCGACCCAGCAGGTCGAGATGCTGAGGCTTTTGCAATTACTAATGACCTAGCACAGATTGTTCATTTACCTACAAGAATACCGGACAATCCGAATCATACAGCCAATACGCTTGATCTTTTTCTCACAAACAACCCTTCTAAGTACACGGTCGAAGTGAGAGGTCCTTTAGGCACTTCAGATCACAACTTGGTGATTGTCTCTTCTCCAATGGAACCTTTATCTCATGGCTATTCCCAACCTCGTGTTGTTTGGCATTACAAGAATGCAAAATGGGATGACCTGCGTGACTTCTTTTCTTCTTTTCCTTGGTCGGATTACTGTTTCAAAACTTCTGATGTCAACGTTTGCTCAGATCGTGTCAGTGAAATTATTCTTGCAGGAATGGAATCCTTTATCCCACACTCCACTTTAAAATCTCGTCCTTTATCTAAACCTTGGTTTTCCAATAAATGTGCTAAGGCTGTTCAAGAGAAGAATGTTGCATATCGTAATTGGCTTGTTTCTAATTCTTCAGTTTCATTTTCTGCCTACACCAAAGCTCGCAACAATTGTAAAACAGTTATTAATCAGTCCAAACTAGAGTTTGAACAGGCTAAGAGTAGAAAACTTGCTTCTTGCCCTAATGGTAGCCGAGCATTCTGGTCTCTTGCCAAAGCTATTGGCCGCAACTTTTGCCCATCTCTGCTCCCACCTCTGTCCAAACCAGATGGTTCTGTTGTCACTTCAGCCAAGGATAAAGCTGACCTGCTAGCATCCCATTTTTCTTCCAGCTCATGTATTAATGATCTTGGTAAAACACCTCCCACCATTCCTAACATGCTCCATTCAATGCCTCCTGTGGTCTTCCGTCAAAAGGATATCAGAAGGATTTTGATGAATCTTGATGCTAAGAAAGCTCCAGGTCCTGATGGTATTTCTCCACTTGTTCTCAAAATCTGTGCTCCTGAAATTACTCCTATTCTTTGCCGCCTTTTTTCACTTTCTTATTCCAAAGGTGTTTTTCCTTCTGCTTGGAAATTTGCTCATATCCAGCCAGTTCCTAAAAAGGGTGACAAATCCCTCCCATCCAATTATCGTCCCATTGCAATTACTTCTACTCTTTCTAAAGTAATGGAGAAATCAATTAACCGCCAACTCTTAAACTACCTAGAAACCTTCCGTCTGATCAACGATCACCAGTATGGATTCCGCCAGTGTCGATCCACTGGTGATATCCTAGCTTATGTTACCCATTTATGGACTAATTCAATGGAAAGGTTCGGTGAAACACAAGTAGTTGCTCTTGACATCTCAAAGGCTTTTGATCGTGTTTGGCATAAAGGTCTTCTAAACAAGCTTCCATCTTATGGTTTGCCAACTGTTTTTAGTAATTGGTTATCCAGTTTTCTCTCTGATCGCTCACTGAGGGTGATGGTAGATGGCTCTCTGTCTTCTAACTTCTCCACTAATGCCGGTGTCCCCCAAGGTTCAGTTCTTTCCCCCACTCTTTTCCTCTTGTATATCAATGACCTTCTTCCATTGACTGGAAATCCTATCCATAGTTTTGCCGATGATAGCACATTGCATTCAACTTTCCGTTTTGAGAAATCTTGTCCTGCTCAATCAGCTTCAACTTCTCGAAAATCTGCTACCAATTCCTTAAATGCCGATCTTCAGGTAATTCTCCAGTGGGGCAAAGACAACTTAGTTGAATTCAACCCTTCTAAAACTCAGTCTTGTCTTATATCTCGCAAAAAGGATTCTTCTGCTCCTATGCTTATCTTTAGTGAAACTCCAATTTCTAGGCAAAAGGATATATCTCTTTTGGGGATTACCCTCACCACTAATCTCTCTTGGCACAAGCACATTACAAATATTGCTTCCTCTGCATCTAAAAAACTTGGTTTTCTCTTTCGCTCTCGGCGTTACTTTTCTTCCAAACAGCTGCTCACTCTGTATAAATTGCAAATCCGCCCTGCCATGGAATATTGTTCCCACATTTGGGGTGGTGCCCCCAAAACCTCTCTCAGGCTTCTTGATTCCATTCAGAAGAGGGCAGTTAGGTTAATTAATGACTCATCTCTAACAGAGTCTCTCCACTCGCTTTCTCATAGACGCACTGTTTCTGCTGCTTGCCTCTTTTACAGATACTTCCATGGGCACTGTTCTTCTGAATTGGCTTCTATAATTCCCGCTCTCTCTTTCAAAACAGTCCGAACACGTGCCACCACCAGCCAACATCCATTTACTGTCCAACTTCAAACCCACAGAACCAACTTTTCATCTTCCTCATTTATTCATTCAACTGCCGTTTTCTGGAACAACCTTCCTTCATACGTATTTCCTGAAAATTACAATCTACAGAAGTTCAAGTCCAATGTCAACAAATATCTTCTTTCGTCTTCTCAACCTCCAACCCAAGCACGGTACTAAGTACTATAGGTTCTAATACCTCTCGTGTTTGGGGTTCACATAAAAAAAAAAAAAAAAAAAAATTAACCTGGTGAATTTAGAAAGGGGTCTGTTCTAGCCCTTCTTGCTGAGTTCAACATCTAATTTAACATTTTGCATGTAGAATTAGATGTTTATTGATCTAAATTTCCTTGAACAACGTAATGCAAATTTTAGTTGCTTGTGGGTCCATATAAGGGCTGCTATAGTTCTGGGATAGTGGACACTGGTGTGCACATTGCGAGCTTGAACCCCTACACTGCCAAAAAAAATACATGGTCCACTTTTAACTGTAACACTTTTATATTGGCTTCAATAAAATAGTTATATTGAAGTTGTAAATTCCTCTAGTCCCATAATGCATATATGGAAATTTATTTATGTGTACAGCAGGCCCCCGTTATAACGCGGTTTGCTTTACGCTGATTCACTATAATGCTGTTTTTATATTATAACTCATATCTGACTATAATGCTGTCACAGATCACTATAACGCTCTTTTACAGATTGCATTTTTGGCATATTTAACAAAATCGTTTCATTTGATGGAGTCGATAGCTTGAAAATGAATAGCAAAACAGCATTAAAACGTTTCCCACGCTCAGTGAAATTTTCTCGCACGCTAATTTAATTGCAGTACAGTGACTTGTTACATAGTTCCGAGATCAACATTTTAAAAAATGATTAAGTATATTGCTTGGAATATTTGCGTTATATGCATTTATCTGAAGTCTAGTCATCACTCAGTACCGTATTAGACATCATGTGAAACGGACAGTTTACTTGAACATTGTATCATAATTAATGCAACTAATGCAGTTACATTTTCGAAGAGTTAATAATGGCCGATAAGAATGAAAAAGCAACAACATCTGAGTGCAGTAAGAAGACTATAAATGTAAGAAAAAGAGTGAATTTGAAAATTTAAATTAGACGTTTTAAAGTGAATCGATTCCGGTCAAAGACAAGCGGATGTGTGCCATAATTTAGGACTTGCAAGTTTAACCGTAAGAACAATTATAAAAAAAAATAAAGAATTAATTTTAGCAGTGGGAAAGATAGCTGTTCCATTGCAAGCAACTAGGGCTAGGCCGGCTATTAGGATTGAAATGGAAAGACTTTTAACTAATTTTATTGAAGATAATATCCAATGCAGAATTCAGTTAAGTTTAAATATTATTAAAAAAAAGAGAGAGAGAGATTAGCCAATATGATGATCTGAAGAAAACTCACCTAAAAAAAAAAAAATGCGGAACCATTTAAAACTAGTAAGGGCTGGTTGAATAGATTTAAAATCCAGGGAGAAGCCGCAAGTTCAGATTAAGGAGCCGAAACTTTCAAAAAAGAACTTGTCAAAATTATTGAAGAGGGGTATTATGTGTTATACTTCTCAACAAGTTTTTAACATAGATGAAGCAGGACTTTTGTGGAAACGAATGCCTAAAAGAATCATATTGAAAGAAGAAAAAACATGCCAGGTTTCAAAGCGGCGAAGGATTGGTTGACTTTATTGTTTGGTGGTAACGCTGCGGGGAATTTAAAATTAATACCCCTTTTAGTTTATTTGGAAGAGGGCCAAAGTTCAACCCAAAATCGACACATTTTTCATGATTAAATTCATCAATTAAATTAAATCAATTTAGATCAATTAAATTTGATTTTAATTGGAATTTTAAGTTTAATTTTGATATGTAAGTAGTTACCACATAATTATATACGTATGTAATGCAGAATATTTTATATGTACAAATATTTGAATATTAAATATTTTGACTGACATTTGTGCATCTTTTTCACTACCGTTTATTATTGATTAGGAAATATCCTATGGCACCGACCGCAACTCACAGATACATACGTTACCTTATGGGAATGCGGCGCTCGCTTAGCACGAATTCACTTAGTGCTCTGTTTTTACGGAACGAATTATCAGCGTTAAGCGGGGGTCACCTGTATATACTCTCTTGTCAAAAAGTATTCATACATTGTGTCTGTAAATTATTCGTGTGATTGTAAAACATGATTTAAATATTATTGTAATAGGTATCTTAAAATGGTTTGCTGCAGTTATCAAAGCAACACTCAATGAGTTTTTTATTGTGTGAGTGACAGTCTTGATCCCACCAAGAATTGCATTAGTACAGCATTAAAATGACAACAGTGCAGGAGAAAACAATCTGTGTGTTGTGGCTTTGGGATACCAAGTCTACAGCGACTGTAAAGAGGCATTTTCAATGGGAATTCCAGAAAAATCCACCTATGGAACATTCAATGAAGCAATGGTTGAAACAATTTCAAGAAACAGGCAGTATACTGTACCAGAAAAGAGCAGGTAGATCCAGTTTATCTGCATATAAAATTTTTGGAAATTCAGCAAGTATTTACCTGAAGTCTTACATAATCAAACCTCTGGGAAAGCTTGCAACATTGCACAGGGTGGTTCACAAGAGATTGAGACTTTATGCTTACAAAAGTGCAAATCATCCAGGAAATTAAGCCTCATGACAAACTACAAGAAGAGGATTTCACTGTTCACATGAAAAATGTAATTTTCAGTGAAGTGACATTCCACCTGTCTGGTAAAGTTAACACACAATTGTTGCACATGGGGATCTGAAAATCCTCACTCAGTTTGTGAACATGAGCATGATAGTCCCATGGTAAACATTGTCCTTCAGATAGGTGATTGGACCAGTTTTCTTCCATAGAAACACCTTGAATTTCACAAATTACTTAGACATGCTCAAATTGTTTGCTGCATCTCAGCTAGAAGATACTTAGCCACATATATTCTATCAGCAAGATGGGGCATCACCACATTGGAGCTTGCATGCACACAATTTTCTCAATAAAAAATAGATCCATCCTAACCAATGGATCAGCCAGGATGGTCCCATTCCGTGTCCTCTTCGTTTCTCAGATATCACACCTCTGGATTTCTTTGTATGGGCTATGTATATAAAATACAAGGTGTATACAAAAAAAAAGTTAACACGACAGAGTTAAAAGACCAGATTGAACAGTGACTTAAATTTCTCAAGAGATCTTAAAAACACTTGGAATGAATTCAGCTACTGTCTTGACATTCTTCATGTTATCAAAGGTGCCCATGTTGAGGTTTACTGAAGTGTGGTTGTGTGATAAGAAATTGTTATAAGAAATTCTTTGAGTTGCTTTATTAAGTACAGCAAACTGTTTTACAATACCCATTATGCTAAAATTTTAATCAGGTGAATAATTTATAGGCACCATGTATATCCCTGATAGAAAGAGAGACCAACTTCTCTTGGGATACTATATTTCAACTTGTATTGCATAGGATGTATTGATTGAAATAGACTTCTACCAGAGTTGAAAATAAGCTGCTCTTTTCTAATCATAGGTTTAGGTGTAGCAGTTTACCGTTGATCACTGATTTTAAATAGCAATCTCTGCTGAAAATTAATTAAATAGAATTAGTATTAGTACTGGCAAATGATGCATGAAAGCAAACTTATGCAGCATCAGCCAAAAAAAGAAAAGTAACCACTTCATCTGTACATCCCCTCTAATAATTTAACCCACTTGGCTGAAAGCAAATTTTCATATATCTGTCCTGCAACCATCCTTTTTTAATTTAAATTTATGTCCTTTCCTTAAGTGTATTGTCCAAGAAAGAGTAAGGATGTCATCAGCAATTTTTATCCTTTGCTTAATGCCTCAGTTCTCTTTGATATCTATATTTTAGACAGTAGATCAACTATTGTAGTTTAAAAACATCAGACATAATTACTTGATAACTAAAAGTAGACCATAAATGCCTGTGCTCAACTTGGATGAGACTGGATCCAATAGTGCTTTATCATAGTTCAATCACTAAAGCACTCATGATTTTCTGATCAATTATTAAATTACAGGCAGTCCTCGCTTTGCACGGTTCTGATATGCACGAATTTCAGTTACCACTGTTTAGTTAAATAACACTCGTCTCCCAACAACACGGTTCAAATTTCAATTACCACGGTATATTAACTCTGAGTAATTGCATAAAGTAAAAACTTTGCTGCTAGCTCTTCGGTCCATAAATTACTAAATAATAGATGCACATCATGATCAGTGACCAGTCACATCGCTTCTTTAAAAGTCTGGTTAGTCACTTCTTTCAGAGTCTGGTTGGTCATCTGTTATTCAGTTCAAGGGCAGACATCAAAGCATGTGTAGTTGGTTTTTTTTTTTTTTTTTTGTTGGCTCATTGGCTTCTGTGGCCATAATGCACCTCCCAAAGTTTTTGCATTTTATACTCTGATCCAAGCCTGAGGCGGGATTTGAACCCACGACCTTTGGGTTGCCAGGCAGGCACTTTACCCACCCGGCTAGCCTGGCCGGTGTGTGTAGTTGTATTGCCTCCTTGTCTCTCAGTGATAAACCCACGTGACATTTTACAAAAATAGATAATCAAAAGAGGGAAATGGCCAACAAAGATGAAAGTGCAGCAAATGAAAAGTGATAAAGCTGAAAGTGAAATCGTATGTGATTGGATGATTTGTAAATGGCGACAGCAAGTCGAAGATAGGACAAGACCTAAGCCTGCATGAAGCTATCTTACGAACCATATTGAAAAAGTCTGATGAATATAAAAAACAAGGTAAAGTCGCTTCAACATCTTTTAATTTAAATTGCACTAGGAACAGAAAGCCACTTATGGTTGAAATGGAATGTTTACTTTTACTTTGGATTGAAGACTGTAATAAAAAAAATCCCAATCAGTTTGGCTAGCATTCAGGCCAAAGCGTTGAAGTTAGTTGCTGCATTGAAAGAAAACAGTAAAACATGGAAACTGAAGAAGAACCTTTTACTGCCAGTTATTGTTATTTGGTTTTTAGGAGCATTAGCAACTAAGGCCATATTGCTCCGGGATATGCGGTGGTCATTCTCTGACCTTGCATCCTCCATATTTTGGTGGTCACAGGCTCGAACCCCTGTCTAATCAAGAAGTGTGTGCTACGCACTGCTGCTCCTTCCCACCTGGCTACGGAGACGCCTTTACTGCCAGTAAAGGATGGTTTCATCATTTCAGAAGTCGGCATGAACTGATTAATTTTAAGCTATCTGGTGAAGCTGCTAGCGCAGATAAGGATGCTGCTGTGAAATTTGCACCCAGATTCCAAGAATTAGTTAAGGCAGGTGGTTATGATGATCATCAAATATTTAATGTCGATGAGACATGTCTTTTTTGGAAGCAACCCCATCAAGAACTTATGCGACAAAAGACGTAGGATTGCAAAGTGGCCATAAAGGAATTAAAGATAAATTAACTCTTTTATTAGGAGACAATACAGAGAGTGACTTTAAATTAAAACCTATGCTTATCTATCAGTCTGAGAATCCCAAAGCATTAAAAAATCATAACAAAGCATCTCTGCCAGTCATTTGGCGTGCAAATAAAAGTTCACGGTTACAATAATATTGTTTCAAGACTCGTTTCAGTCATATTTCTGTCCAGCGGTAGAGAGAGAGAGATACTGTATGCAAAATAATTTAACTTTTAAAGCGCTACTACTGTTGGATAATGCTCCAGGTGTCACCCTGGTTCTCTTGGGGATTTGAATGAAAGTGTGAAAATTGCTTTTTACCACCAAACTGATTAATTTTAACTTCATTAATCCAGCCAATGGACCAAGTAGTTATTTCAACTTTTAAAGCATATTATCTTAGACAGACTTTCGGACAGGCTATCGATGCTACAACTGGAGATCATGCAATTTCTTTAGCTGAGTTTTGGAAGAAATATGACATAAAGCATATGATTGAAAACATTCAAGCATCATGGTAGGAAATAACAGCTGTGCAGTATGGCAGACTCTTTTACCGCACTGTGCAAATAACTTTGCAGGAATTGAATTGAACGTAAATAAAGTTATAGAAGAAATAGCTGACCGTGGGAATGTTGGCACTACCGCTGTTCGAGAGATTCTAGATATGCAGCCAGAGGAACTTAGTGAAGGCGAGCTTATTGACATAAATGAGGAAAGTGGTTGTGACAAAAAGGATGAAAATATCCCAGAGGAAGTGACGCTGCCAAAAAAGTCACATTAAAGGAATTCTCATAGATATTTCACAACATTGAAAGCACAAAGGATAAAATGTTGGAAGCTGATCCAAACTTAGAAAGGAGTATGACAATTCGCCAAGGCATAGAAAAGATGCTCGCTCCGTGTCGTAAGTTATACGATGAGAAGAAGGAGGCAAGCATTGCTCAAACTACTCTTGATAAGTTTTTTACAAAGAAATAAAACACTTTAATTCTGAATTTTTCTAATGTTTTAAATTACAGTGTAATGAATAAATATTAGTTTAACTCCTTTTTTAATTTCCTTTTTCCATACATTTATAGCCGACAGTAAGAGAGTTTTTAATGTTTTTACAAAAATTTTTAAAGGTCACGGAACAATCGTAATTTTTCCCATTGATTATTAAGATTGCTTTGCACGGTCATTTTTACAGTCCTGCACTACCGTGCAAAGCGAGGACTGTCTGTATAGATTGTAAATTTTCTTTCATCACCACTTTTGTATATTGCAAGTGTAAATAACTTGGCTGAATCTGTATGTAAAACATTTTTCATTAAAAGTGGAAATGGTTATTTAAGGCTGCTATATGGAAATTTAATAAGTCAGATGAAGAAATGGTTTGACAAGTTTTGTGGTTACTATGGCTGATATTTTTAATCAAAATTACTTTTGCATGCTGCTCACAGAATCTGAATTACCACTGTTTGAGAAGTTCTGAAAATTTTATGAAGTTTAATTTTCTTTAATTGTAATTTTGCAGCTTAACTTTCCATTATAAGTTTCCTTATTTTAAATTTATTTTTAAAACTTTTTTACAGAGAAATTACTCACCTCCATCACCTTTCCACCCACCTCTCCAAAGGGGTCAGCATTCAGTCAGGTGTTACCCGCAAATGCCAATTCCTCCTGATCAGTCCAGAAGAATGCCAAAGACTTCTGAAACTTTTTTGTATCCTCAAGATACTAGTATAGGAACACCTTTTCAAAAGTTGACAAAGGAATCTTTTACATCACATCCACCTTCTACTGGGCTAAATCACAGCTTTTTTCTTGAACAGAACCAAGGTACTTATAAAGAACAAAATGGGAACTCTTATTCTGAATATTCAAATAATATCAAAACTTTTCATGAAATTTCTGTGCAGACTGAGTATTCCTTCTGTCATGTATGCGGTTCTTCTGCAGTAACTTCTAGTCCAAGAACACATCAAAATGAACATTTAAACACTCAGAATCAAACTGATTTTCCTAGTTCAAATTCCAGAGTGCAGAGACATTTAAACACTCAGAATCAAAATGATTTTACTAATTCAAATTCCAGAGTGCAGAGACAAAACCTATTATTAGAAAGACAGTATTATAGAACTCAAAGTGATACTGCACACGGAAGACAATTTAGAAGTAATTCTTTTCCTTTCTCTCCAGATTATGAATATATCTCAAGAAGGCTCCATAATGTAGCACAAACAACACCCACCTCTGTACCAGCTTATTTGCCCAGGAAGCATGTAGAAAACCCTCCATACTCTTCAGGGCCTGAGGAACATAATGAACCTCATTATAGACCTTCAGTAGAACAAGCAAACAGTACAATGAAACCAACTGGTATTAATTTTAATTCAAATGCACTTGAAAGCACATCTTCTCTTTCTAGTGTTGGACAAGAAAAGAACGCCAAATTGAGTAATGCTGTTTCAGAATTAATGTTAAATGATTCATCACCATCGATTTCTTCATCCTTATCATCATCAACCATGTCTATTTCTACTTCATCTTCTGATGGCATAATAATCAGTAAGGAAGACAAAATGGATTTTGAAAGGCAAGAATTTAGCAGTACCTTAGAAGTGGTGAGAGAATCACCGGCACGTGAAGCATCTGATGAAATGGTTTCTTCCACCTCTAAGAAAAATGAATCAAAAATGGTTGAAAATGGAATAGCCAAATTAATCTGTGATATTAAAACTAAAACTCAGGAACAAGATTTGGGCAGTTACATTCTAGAAAGTGGAAGCAGTGAACAGGAAGTAGTATTGGTCAGAGATGTAAGCCATGACACCCGTGCTCCAGAAGGAAATGAGGAATATATTCTATTTGATAAATCTCTTTCTCACAAGTCTGATGCTGAATCAAAACAAAATACTCCATTTTCGGTAACAGAACACAAAAGCAAATATGAAGCAAAATTTAGCTCTCAGCCAAGTACTAAAGATTTCCTGCCATTACAATCTGATGGTATTAAACATCAAAGTGATGAAAAATCAGCAGGTGATATTGATGAACCCCCTGCTGAAATAAGCATACCAGTTAGTGAATGTCCATCAGTGGTACCTCAGGATAACGACACAGAAAAAAGTAAAACAATTGCAGTTTCATTTATAGATAATTCATCACAGAAAACTAAGCACCTGCAACCAGCTGCCTTACAGAAAGGTAACTACTGTATACTTTTATTTTAAATTACATAATTTTTGTTTAAATGACTCATGTATTCATTGAGATTGACTAGTCCTTTAACCATTTTGTGTGTATTTCTAGACCACATGCGTGTGACTGGAGTCAATTTTTTCAAGGAATTTTGAAGGTTGCAAAAATTGGAAAACTATTACATAAATGCTCTTAAATACAGTAATTTTTTCCTATTTTGACTTTGCAGCTGAACATTAGAGTGGGATTATTGGCAAATATAAAATCGAAATTTCATAAAAAAAATTTGTAAAAAAAAAAAAAAAGCATCATTACTTATTTTTTTTTATTTTCAGTGATATCCTCTACATTTATATTTCTATTATTTGATTCCATTTCAGTTTGTATAAGCCCACATTATCTCAAATCTTATTAAAGGATATGCATCCATATGTAGCTTATCGTAGTGAAGCTCTAGTTGTTATGGTTGTTGCAGTGTGCTGATTAGAGGAATAAATGGGCAGTATGCTTATCACTCAGAAATGAAAAGCTTTCAGCTTGTACATAAAAGTTGTTTTTTTTTTTAATTTTTATAAATCGTGTATATTGTTGCACTGTGATTAGCATTAGTAGTGGCATATGATGCAAGAAAGGAAGCTTAAACAGCAGCCAAAACAGCTTCCACGACAGATGGAAGTTTGTTCCGGCAATCAACCACTCACTGGCTAACGGCAAATTTTTGTACAACTATTCTGCAACTGTTCATTTCAGAATAGATGTGCGATTAATATTTGCTCATTTGCCTGAAATGTTACTGCTTACATTAACTGACTTTTATTTTTCTGAATAAAAATTACTGCAACTACACTGTCGTCTTTAAGAAAAGAAGTATTTTATGCTGTTTTGCACCTCCTACATCAAGGAGTGTATAATACAAAGGGTACTAGGAAAGTTTTGCAATATGACGCAACAATGAATCACAGGAAGCTGCTTGTTGCTGCATGTTGAGACATGTTCATACGTGCATAGTAGCCGCCGCGCCAAGTCGATGGGCTCAGTTATTCATTAGTAGTGAGAGTGTAAAGTGCTTGCGATGGCATCGTGGTCACGAAATGAGATAAGGACAGTTTTGCGGTATAATTTCGTGCGTGGTTTAACCATAGACCAGTGCTTAGAAGAAATGACTCTTGCACTAGATGATGATTGTCCACATCGTACAACGATATTCAGGTGGTATAGAGAATTCCAAAGGGGAAATTTCACTCTGGAGGATTCTGAGAGGCTGGGAAGGCCACGAACGTCACTTACGGAGGAAAATGCTTGACGAAAACAGGCGAGTGACCTACCAACAGATAGAGGATACTTTGGGCCTAAATGCACCAGCAATTCGTTCGATTCTGCAAGATCATTTGCATGTGAAGAAACTTTGTTCTCTCTGGGTGCCGCATCAACTGACTGAAGAGCAGATGACACGACGTGTGACTTGGTGCCGGGAGATGTTAAAAAAGTTTGATAAGGGACAATCTCGGTATGTGAACAACATCGTGACAGGTGACGAGACTTGGCTGTACTATTACGATCTGCCGACCAAGGCTCAAAACAAAGTTTGGGTCTTTGATGATGACGACACACCCGTAATTGTCAGAAAATCCCGATCTGTAAAGAAGAAAATGATAGCTGTATTTTTCAAATCGACTGGAATTGTGGAACGTGTCGTTTTGTACACGCAGAAGACAGTCACAGCTAAGTGGTATACTGAACAATGCCTGCCTAAAGTCATTGGATCTATGAAGAACCTGCGGCCAAAGTCAAGAATGGACACCTGGTACCTCCATCACGATAATGCTCCAGCTCACCGCGCCAAAGCCTGCACCGAATATTTGACCACGACAGGACTGAAACTTCTCGAGCACACTCCCTACAGTCCAGACCTTGCTCCCTGCGACTTTGCACTGTTCCCGCATGTGAAAATGAAGCTAAAAGGGAGGCGGTTTTCCAGTGATGAGGACCTTCTACGGGCTTGGGACAACGAGTGTGCTTTACTCCCTAGTGAAACTTGGCAGAACTGGTTTAAAGATTGGTTTCGGAGGATGGAGAGGTGTATTGAATGTAGAGGAAATTACTTTGAAAAAATTAAATAAACAAAGCTGTATTGCAAAACTTTCCTAGTACCCTTTGTATATATTTTTAAATGTTGGGTATGTCAAAGTCATATTTTTGATGATGTTCTTTGGAAGCAGAGTTTAGGATATCATAATGTGAAGACATTGGTTAATTGCTGGCTGCATAAACAAGATGAAACCTTCTGTTATGACTTAATAAAAAGCATTGCCTCCATGTTGGTGCAAATGTTTGTAACATAATGGAGAGTGTGAAAAAATAAGCACACAGATATGTTTGCATATTTTAATCAGTTACTGCTGTGTTGCTTTCATTTGCAAAGACAAAACATATTTCTCAAAAAAACATTGGAATTACTTTTGGATGAGCCTTTGTGATCTAAAATGAAATCAGATCATAACTGTGCATAGCTTAAATTTTAATAAGCATGTTCATTATATGAAATTATGAAATAGCTTGTTTCTCTTGTTCATTTTCTATTTGAATTTTTGAATTTAAAAAAAAGATAACAGTTGTTTTCACACACACACACAAACACACACACACGCACACACATGCTCTCGCGCCTCTTATAATGCTTCGAAGGAGCTATTCCTGAAGAGCAGTGTAAGTAGAAAAGTTTTATAATTTTATTTCTTCAATATTTTTGTAGATAACTTTTTTTTTCCAATGTTAATATAGCAATAGTTAATATGTAAGTTGAAATCCCATCCCCCACACTGTACTACACTTTTGATCGTTTTTTTCCTTTGGCACCTTCATTCTCTTTTTGCATGCTATTAAAAAGAATAAAAAATTTAAAAGATATTTTATTGAATTAAATATATCTTCAGTACTATAAATATAATAACTAAAAGTACCAGTAATGCTGTCATTAATGACATTTGTTGATGCCATTCTGAACATGCACAAAAGTCACCAACTACTGCACTAGTGAGGAAAGCAGTTGAATGGTATTGAATTGAGCAGGGGAGGAATAGATAAATGGCAACAAGTTGTAGAGCATAGCCTTTCTACCTTCAAAGTGTTGAGTTAAATATGAAATAAATGATTCTTTGAAGTAAACAGTCTGTTCCATAAACATCCTAGAAATCAGTGTCTATCGTCCCCTTACCAAACCAAAAGTCAAGGAAGGAGTGCTATATCCAATTTTATTATTTCTTGGAAACTTAAAAAGAATGATATAAGTGGGAAAGCATTTTAAAATGGAATGCTGTAGATGTTAAAAAATGTGTGGCAATTCATAGAATTGACCATGGGGCTAGAAGAAAACAGCACTGAAAACAGGAGAGTACTATAAGCAGCATTATAATGGGAGTTTTCTGAATGCATGTGCATGCTTGTGTGACAAAAGAAAATGTATATAAGGGTGTAGTTGACTATAAGGGTAGAAAAGATACATAAGGTATTGAATAGAATAGATTACGGATTTTTGCCAGGACTCTCACTATGGGATTGTGCATTTATGAGATGTGGAAATAAAATTCCCAGGCCGGTGCAATAAAAGAAACACAAAGTGAGGGAACTCAAATATGGTTTTATTTCTATTCAAAGTGATCACCGCCTGACTGAATGCACTTATTACATCATTCTAAAAGTCTCTGAAAAAAGTCAGCAAAGGCATCCAAAGAGATGATGTTCAATTCGGCCCTTACATTCTTTATGTCCTCAATATCTTGAAATCTTTTTCTTTTGAAGGCAGTTTTCACCCTGGAAAAGAAGAAAAATATGCTGGTGCTAGATTGGGAGAGTAGCATTAGTAGAGGCATACGATGCAAGAAAGAAAGCTTATGCAGCATCAGCCAAAAAAAAAAAAAATTACAAAACAATTCTCTCTAAATGTTTGTCCAGTTCCTCCTTAAATTTATTTAACCTATCAACTTCCACGACAGATGGAAGTTTGTTCCAGCAATTGACCACCCACTGGCCAAAGGCAAATTTCCACACATCTATTCTACATCTGTCTTTCCTCAATTTGAATTTATGCCCCCTTAGGTTCGTAATCTGAACAAGTGGAAGAATCCCATCAGAATTCAGCTTGCTCAACCCATTCAAGGCCTTATACACCTCAATCAGATCACCTCGTAGGTGCCTAGTGTGCAGCCGCTGCAATTTGCAGAACTTAAGCCTCTCTTGGTAAGAGGATCCCTTCATTCCCCTCACCAATCTTGTTGCCCTTCTCTGTGCATGCTCAAGCAAATCTACATCCTTCCTAAAATGATACCTCCAGATCTATACCCAATACTCAAGGCATGGCCTTACCATTACCTTATACAGAGGGACAATCACCTCCTTTTCCCTGCTAGCAAAATTCCTGTATATCATTGACAAAACCCCATGACCTGCCCTGGCAGCCTGTCTGCATTGCTCAGAAAACTTCATATCTGACTGCACAATTACTACCAGGTCTTTTTCATTTTCTACCACCTTAAGTGTAGTACCACACAGTTGGTACGTTTCTCTGGGGTTACTTCTACCCATATGCGGTACTTTGCATTTGTCAATATTAAACTTCAGTTGCCACTTCTCAGCCCATTTGCCCAAATTTTATAGATCCTGTTGCAGTAGCACACTGCCATTACTGTCATTAACAACCCTGCCAACCTGTATATCATCTGAAAACTTCGACACTAAACCTGATATACCTTCATCAATATCGTTGATGAAGGTATATCAGGTTTAGTGTCGCTCCAGACTGAAATCCAAGTATATCATATCAAAATTATTTTTTGTATCCAATTCCTTTGTAACCACATCATAGTACCCAGTCAAATTTGTCAGACAAGACTTACCCTTTACAAATCCATGCTGTATCTGAATTATTGTTGCAGTCTTGTCTAGATGATTCTGCAATGTATCTTTAACCAGTGCCTCCATTATTTTACCTGGAACGGAAGTTAAACTAACTGGTCTGTAATTACTCGTGTCACCCTTCGATCCCCCTTTGTGAATTGGGGATACATTTGCACATCTCCAGTCCATGGGTACCTCCCCTGAGTCCAAGGAAGCTCTCATAATTATGACTAAGGGTTTGCTTACTTCCTTTGCTGCCTCCTTTAATATAACTGGATAGATCCCATCCACTCCAGGTGCCTTTCTTATGTTTATCTTCAACAATATCTCCTCCACTTTCCTCTCAGTTATTACAAAATCATTAAGCACCCTGCTACAATTTGATAACCTTCTGGCATTTTCAAACCTTAATAATTCCTCATGTGTGAATGTAGATGGAAAATACTCATTGAGTTTGTTTGCTATCTGAGCAGGATAATCAACAGTCGAACCATCGATATCAAGTGGACTAATCAGATTCATCCCCTTACTTTTAGAGTTTATATTTTTATGTCTCCCTTTGATCCTTCTTTGTGAATTGGGGTCACATTTGTACATCTCCGATCTATGGGTACCTCCCCTGAGTCCAAGGAAGCTCTCATAATTATGGCTAAGGGTTTGCTTACTTTGCTGCCTCCTTTAATATAACTGGATAGATCCCATCTACCCCGGGTGCCTTTTTTTTTTTTAGGTTTATCTTGAACAATATCTCCTCCGCTTTCCTCTCAGTTATTACAAAATCATCTTGCTTACTGCCAGAGTTTAATTCACCTCCCTGAATAACTCCTCATGTGTGAATGTAGATGCAAAATACTCATTTAGTTTCTTAGCCACCTGAGCAGGATCATCAATATCCAGTGAACCAATCTGATTCATCCCTTTCCTTCTAGTTTATATAGGTAAAGAACTCTTTGCTGTTTTTCTTTGCGTCCTTTGCCAAAGATTTCTCATAAGACTCTCTGATTAACTGGCCCACTCTATTTCCCTGTACAGTTTTTATTATACTCATCAGAGTCATTAGGCCTATAACACACTCCTACTCTCAGTTTTGATCTCCCAGTGATTGTCATAGCAAACTCACTCGACCCTGCACTGTCCAGCGATGTCGACTGGTTGCACTTCCTTGGATTTTATGTGTTTCTTAACTAATAGCATAACCCCTCCTCCCTTCCTATCCTGTCTATCCTTTCTGTAGACGTTTTACTCCCCAATTTCCAGTTCTGCATTCTTTGTATCTGTGTGACACTATGTTTCTGATATCCCAACAATATCTGCCTTTGATGTTTTGACCAACACCTCAAATTCATCAAATTTATTTACCAAACTCCTAGCACTGGTATACACGCAAGTATACATGCACCTGTTCCTATTCTTTGCTACCCTAACACAACCCATGTGTTTACTTGTACCGCAATGACTCCCAGCAGTCTCTGAAATACCCTGCATCTTGGTTTCCAGGCTGCTGCTCATTCCAATAGAAGCAGCGCAAGAATCACTCCCCCCCCCCAAGCTAGCAGTTTGATAGCATCAGCACATATTCTTGCACCCTTTCTATTTAAGTGTATCCCATCCCTGTATAAGCGGTCTCTCCTGTTAAGAAGCACAGACCAGGCTGAAAAAAATTCTACCCCCTTGAGCTTTGCACAATCTTTCCAGGGCCGAATTGATCGACAAGACTCATCATATACTCCCTCCTATTGTGTCTGGGCAGAATTGTAGACACTTTCAAATTCAACCCTAATTCACGGCTTTTTTTTCAACAGTGACCTGTACTTGTTAAGTAATTCCACCTGTCTCCTACTCTTATCATTAGTGCCAACGTGTACAACAATATCACTTTTTGTGCCCTTAAAAGATGATATCTGCTCTACGTCATCAACCTTTTCCCCTGGCAGACATACCCTGGTCCTGTTCCACCTATCCTTTTTGCACACCATGTTCCCCATTTCTCTGACAATAGAGTCTCTGGCATTGATGTGGGCAGCTGAGAGCTTGATGGGTTCCTCAATTTTGATCCTTCGAGGGCATCCACCCTGTCCTTCAAGCTCTCATATAGGCCCATAATAACGCTGAGTTGTCGCCTGATATCTTCACACTCCTTACATCGCACACACACAAAGACATTCCCCTTGGCAATATCATGTCCCGTACCTAATTGGTCCACAAATATCAAACAAGCAGTGCATTTTAAAAGGCTGTGATTCAGAGGGCAATTGCTCCCCTCAGTTCTACCCTGAGTCACAGCACTCCCATTAGCTTGAGGCTTTTGCTTTGCTGCTCTGGTCTGAATCATGATTTTGATTCAATTTCAATAAAATTTCAATTTCAGTACAAAATTATAACTCTAAACTTATATACCAATGCAGTTATATATCTATATATGTTTTTTTTCTGTATAGAGTATTATCTCTGAATTTTGTTATAACTTCCGTATCAAGTTATGTATTAATTAACAATGTTATGTTTGTAAAATCTAAGTCGTTATATGTATTTAGTTAAAAAGTACAATTTAATCGATAATGAAGTTTAACAAGATTAATAAATTTTACTGATTAATTGATAATATATACTATACTAAGCTAACGCTATCTAGTATGGGATATAACGTTGTATTGTATAACAATGGCGGCAAGTTATGAACGATAAATCTACAGACACTAAGTATTAATTAACTTCCAAAATCTCGCTATCCAAATCAGAATAAACCAAGGATCTTGACTAGGTCTATAAGCTACTTATAGAAAATAATTTAATATGACAATTAAGTCAAAGCGGCTAAATATGGCTAAAAACTTCACGTTCGCTGGAGCTGCAAAACTTGTAAAACACGTGGATTGGATACCCTTACCAATACTCAGATTAGGGTGGATGGTTAATCTTTTCAATGCTCTGTTTCTTCATAAATATCTTCACAAGTGTGGAATGGGCAGGGGCATTGTTGTGCAACAAGAACCAACTGCCTTTCTCTCGATATTGCAGCTTCACTCGGGAAATGCGCTTCAGTAGTCTTTGAAGCACCCATACATCAAATGCAGCATTTCTCTCCCCTTCAAACAAATTCCTTGTGAACCACATCTTATTTGTCTAAAAGCATTATAGCCAAAGTAGCTTATGCGCCATCAAACCTCCATATCAACAAATTTGTCTAAAAATATGATCAGTATCGTCTTGATCCTGGACTTCTGTATACAAAACCGTTTTGGGCCTTTGTGATGATGTTGAAGTCCGCTGCATACTCTGATGCATCTCTGGGTTGTGATGAAACTCCCAACACTCATCTCCAGTGACAATACACTCAGAGAAATTAGGATTGTCTTGACAAGTCTGAATGAAATCTTCATATGATGACACTCTTCATTGCTTCTGCTCATCTGTGAGGCAGTGAGGTGCAGAATTTGATGAATCGTCTTATTCATATCCAACTCAGCAGCCATCAATCTGAAGATAAAATGACACTCTTTTCATAATTTTCTGAACTTTTACAACTCTGTCCTCATTTTGGGAGGTTGATGGATTCCCACTTCTTGGGTCATTACGAACATCATCATGTTCGTCTTTGAACTGCTTATATTGCTATTCAAACACACCGGTAAGACAATATTTCATTAAGCATTAATATTATATTAATGCTTGCTTATAATGGTTGAAGTTTACACTATGGTGCTTACCCATGGATCTTTGCAACAAGTAGTGAATTGCTGGCCTAGCTCCAGCCACTGGTTCACAGTGAGTGGCTGATCTATTCTTGTGCGTAACTTCATTTTCCGATTTTTCCCCTTTTGGTGCTGGCTTAAAATCAGGAAATAATCCCCCACTTTATGGCTGGTTTTAAATAGGGAATAGATTGTCCAATCACTGCAAACCAGTGGGCCAGCTCTTCTCTCATTGTCACAAAGATCCATGGGTAAGCGCCATAAAGTAAATTTCAAATAATCCAAAATAATTTTAATAATTTATTTTGGATTATTAAAAATATTTGTTATTATTTATTTTAAAATAATTTTAATAAATTAACAATTATTATAGTTACATAGTATCAGGTCTACTCTCCACACTGTTGTTATTTCTAATTCAGAGGATACTACTAGCCAATTGCTAGTTTCTCTATATTCATTTGAATGCCTTTTTCACTAGTTTGAAATGCTGTTTGTCCCAGACATTGATACTCTGTCTTCCCCAATTATATTAATAATGATGTCTATGCTTTCATCCATTTTTATTTTAAACTTTTTTCCGTAAATCTCACTCTCAGCTTACATCATAATTGATATCTATAATTTTTATAATATATTAATAATCTATTTTATTGCCTAATTATTATATTGCTTTTAGCATTTTATTTTTATTTCAAATGCTTATGACATATTTAGGATTTCACCTGTTAACTTCTATTACCCTTACTCTTATTTTTTCCTATTGTTTATTTCTTGTAGGATTGGCAACCAGTGATTGAACATGGCATCTAATTTTTTACTAATACTTCATTTACTTAAGTATACATATAAATGTGTGTGTGTGTGCATGCACTAAGATATGCAATTTCTATTCCAGATGATGTTTCCAGCAAAGCCTCGGTTAGTGATGCTGAGCTTAGTGATGACAGTTTTTTTGAGAAACAAGTGCCCTTAACTTGTAAGTCAAGATATTTTTTCCTTATTTTTTTTTATAAGAAAATTATGTCAGTTATTTTTATTTCATTACATATTACAATGAACTATATGAATGTACGTAATGATTATGGAATTGAACATTGGATAATTATGAAATAACTTCTTCAAGTTTCAGGCTTTAATATCTCCCAAGGTACCTTCTCGAATGAGTTTTAAAATTTCTAAAAACAAAATTGTGGGAATATTCCTGTATTAGTCATGTGTATATTAGGATATTCTCAAGTTATCCAATATTAGATTGCATAGCTCAAGTTTGTGCCACTAATAGGATGACTGTTTAATGTTTGCAATGTGCAAAGTAAACATTTATCCGAAATAAAACTAACAGGTACAGTGTAGTGAGTTAGCAAGCATTGTATGTGTGAGAATGCATTGGGGAATATTACTATGGGAATAGTAATGTGTATATAATCTTCATTGTGGTCCATGTTCCAGTGGGCGCCTCCATAGCCAGGTGGGCAGGAGCAGCAGTGCGTAGCACATGCTTTGGAAAGGTCAGGAAATGACCACCGCATATCCCCGGAGCAATATGGCCTTAGTTGCTAATGCTCCTAAAAACCAAATAACAATAACAAATAACCATTTTCCAGTAAATCTGTGAGCATTTTAATAAAGAAATTTGAGGTCACAGTTTTGCACATGTAATAGATCCCATTAAGGATGGATGACCTTATATCAGTAGAGAAACTGTTTCTGAAGTTTTCATTACAGTAGAGAAAGAGAAGAGCAAAATACCAACGGATACAATTGGAGGTGCCACCAAGTATGCATTGGTAGTTAACTGGAGGTTCTTGTATGCATGGCATAGTCTTCCTATCAGTTGAGGTGCCTGCATCATGATATGGAAAGCTCTCTATAAAACATGTGGCATATTTCTGTTTAAGGTTCGAAGATTCAGGTGACTTAAGGCACGTGATTTTTATAATGGGCTGGCAACATCCTGTGGATAAATGCAGCACACTTCACTCTGTAGGGTAGAATGAACACATGAAATTGTGTCATTTGGTCTGAATCGAACCCACAATCCATTCATCAGACATCCCCTTTGTGATGGGAAAGTGACAGTTTGGTGTAGATTCATTGCTCAATTCATCTTTGGTCCATATTTTTTTTAAGAACTAACAGTACAAGAACCAAAACATTTGCCATCATGACAGTGCAATACCACATGTTATCTTCCCATCTCTGCTGAGCAAGAGGAAACAGGAAAGGTTATCTTCATTCAAGATGGACATTTGTGGAACAGACTTAAACTATGCAATTATGCAGGTGTAATGCCAGATGTCTCAAAAGTATATCTAATATAGGATATATTATAGAATATATTCCAAAATTTCAATTCTTTCCATTTAGTACAGTCGATTCCGGTTATTTGGGACACATCGGGACCAGTGCATTTTGGCCCGATTAAGCGGCTGCCCCAGTTATCAGAAGTTTCACGTAAATAGTTAAAAATACAATGGACTCCTGCTTTACAATTGGTTCACTGTACAATCAAATCACGTTACAATAGCGTCACCATAGTAAAGTACTGTTCACTATACGATGTGTAGTAAGCGCCGGTCATTGTGATCACGTTTGTGAATTGAATTTTAATTCTATTAAACAGCAATTCTAATTAGCGAAAATAGGAGGAATGTTATCCACAGCCTATAAAAGTAAAGATATACAGTATTAAACACACATTTACCATTTATTACATTACCAATTAAAAAATTAAATGATACGTGAAAATTGGAAGAGTATACGTGATAATCGGAATAATTAATACGTACTGTAATATGTACATACTAACTAGTTGACATTTCTGTTCACTGACATTTGTGAGTGGGAGTTAAAATTTAAAACAGTAAAAAGATAATCAATCAGTAGCAAAGAACATGGCACACAAATTGCAAGTAACACGATACGCACAAGTGAGAACGGAGTAACAAATTACAAAGCTTTAAAAATAGGAATGAAGAGAAGATTTTGAAAATTAATTTTTTTATATGATTGAAGATTCCATGGAAGTGTAAACACATTTCACCATAATAACCCACAGCATTCCAGCTGTCGGTATTATCACAAATTCAATAAGATCGAGTTTACTATCCATTTATGATAGATTGCACTAACAGAAAAGCCTAATAAACAGGTGACTGCTAATTGTTTTATGGTTGTGACCTCCAGAAATAATCTCCAGTACTGCGGTCTCCTGCCCCGATTAAATTGCATGTTGTCCCAATTAAGCGAAGTAAACCCTGGCTATTTTCTCGATTGGGTTCTGTTTTTTAAGATTTGCCCCAAATAAACGGCTGCCTTGATTAACCGGTGGCCCAAATAACCAGAATACACAGTACTTTGAGAGATATAAAGCTTGAAACTTGATAGTGTATAACAGAGCTATGGTGCTCAATACATTCTGCGTTGATATCAATATTTGTAGAAGAATAAGAGAAATTTACCTGAATATGATATGTAGAACACTTCTGTATGATACTCTCCAAAAATTAAAACAAATAAAAGATTAACGCAAAATGATTACAGTAAAATATCAGTTGAAAATAATTAAAAAATTCAAAAAACAATTTAAAAAATTAATTTAAAAAAGTTTAACATAAATTTTGAAAAACGATTTTCCTTCTTGAAGCTGACAGTGCTTTTCGACTATAGTCGTCATCACAGGAATGGAAAAATTTATGTTAAACTTTTTTAAATTAATTTTTTAAATTTTTTAATAAATTTTTGAATTGTTTTCAATTGATTTTTTACTGTAATCATTTTGCTTTAATCTTTTATTCGTTTTAATTTCTGGAGAGTATCATACAGAAGTGAGTATCTACATATCATATTTAGGTAAATTTCTCTTATTCTTCTACAAATAAGCTTGGAACTGGAAGTTATTTAGATGTATAACCCCTACATTTAACTCTGTATAACACCACAGACATAATTTTAAAAATTTGGAAAAATCAGTATCTTTCCTATAGAATGTAGTAAAAACAGTGTCACATCCAATAATTACTAATGCATCATCTCCTTTTTACAGAGCTGTTTCTGAAGAGACTAATTATTTCTTTTGCATAATTTTAATTGTATGATAAACCCTTTTCATGTGTATAATTGACAGATTATAATGTGCCAATTACACACACACAAAATAAAAATGTAAATGGTTAAAAAAAAAATTTGATTTCAGAACGTTTTTTTAACCACTAACATTTTTAGATATTACTTTACTTTTACAAGTAATTCTTTCCTGAAAAACACTTTTTCTGCCTGATAATATTTCACTTTTATTTTGAAATTCTTGAAATGAAGATGCTAAAGTAGTAATCATTTCACTATTTTTCCTCCCCTTAACATGGGAACTGTGTTGATAACTATGTGCTTTGTGGGGTTTTTTAAACCATTTGGATTAAAAAACTACCTGAATTTAAGAACCATTTTTTTTCAATTTGATGGAAGAAAAACTGTTTTTTTTTTTTTTTTGTCAAGCAAGCTTCACCAGCAGCTGACTAATTCAGCCATAGTGAGAAGAAAGCCTAAAAATATCCAAAATATGCCCTCCTCAATCCTGTAATTTTTGAATTCAGTTTATAAAGATCGTAAGTCAAGCAGGTAGCAAAAGTGTTAATATGAATATATGTGCCATGTTATCAATTCATTAACACTAATTTGTAGAAACTAGACTCCTTTTATAAACAGACTAAAATATCTTTACCTCTATTTATAATTAGCAAATTTACCTCTCTGATTAGCAGAATTGAAAGAATTCTCCATAATGTTTTTTGTCCTTTTTTTCTTTCTTTTCTTTTATTTATTTATTTTTTTTGTTATTATTTATTAGTGCTTTCTGTTCAAAAGTTATATCAATTTTTTTCATAACATTTCATTTCTGAACTTGTTAAAGGGAATTAAAATTAGTTAATCATGATTTTTAAAGCAAATGGACTTATAAAGTATATTTTATTTCTTCTTACAAACTTTTTTTTTTTTTTTATGAAAACCCCAAACGCGAGAGGTATTAGAACCTATAGTACTTGGTACCATGCTTGGGTTGGAGGTTGAGAAGATGAAAGAAGATATTTGTTGACATTAGACTTGAACTTCTGTAGACTGTAATTTTCAGGAAATACGTACAAAGGAAGGTTGTTCCAGAAAACAGCATTTGAATGAATAAACGTGGAAGATGAAAACTTGGTTCTGTGAGTTTGAAGTTGGACAGTAAATGGATGTTGGCTGGTGGCAGCACATCTTTGGACTGTTTTGAAAGAGAGAGCAGGAATAATAGAAGCAAATTCAGAAGAACAGTGCCCATGGAAGTATCTGTAGAAAAGGCATGCAGCAGAAACATTATGTATATGAGACAGCGAGTGGAGAGACTCTGTTAGAGAGGAGTCATTAATTAATCTAGCTGCTCTCTTCTGAATGGAACCTAGAAGCCTGAGAGAGGTTTTGAGGGCATTGCCCCAGATGTTGGAACGATATTCCATGGTAGGGCGGATTTGTGATTTGTACAGGGTGAACAGCTGTTTGGAAGAAAATAAACACCAAGAGCGAAAGAGAAAACCAAGTTTTTTTTTTAGATGCAGAGGAAGCAATATTTGTAATGTACTTGTGCCAAGAGAGATTAGAAGTCAGGGTAATCCGCAAAAGAGATATATCAACTTGCCTAGAAATCAGAATGTCACCAAAGATAAGCATAGGAGCAGAAGAATCCTTTTTGCGAGATATAAGACAAGACTGAATTTTAGAAGGATTGAAATCAACTAAGTTGTCTTTGCCCCACTGGAGAATTACCCGCAGATCGGCATTTAAGGAATTGGTAGCAGATATTCGAGAAGATGAAGCTGATTTGAGCAGGGCAAGGTTTCTCAAAATGGAAAGTGGAATGCAATGTGCTATCATCGGCAAAACTATGGATAGGATTTCCAGTCAATGGAAGAAGGTCATTAATATACAAGTGGGGGAAAGAACTGAACCTTGGGGGACACCAGCATTAGTGGAGAAGTTACAAGACAGAGAGCCATCTACCATCACCCTCAGTGAGTGGTCAGAGAGAAAACTGGATAACCAATTACAAAAAACAGTTGGCAAACCATAAGACGGAAACTGTATGATGTGGGTCAATTGACGATTATTATATTTTGCAATGTTCAAGCCTTTGATGATTATCTTGTTTGTGGCCCTCAGGTTTACTAAGCTTTGACGTCCCGCTGATATATTCTAAAGGAAACAGAATTAAAAAAATTTGATAGATGGCTACTGTCTTGGCCAACTTTTAAAATGCAGTTAATTGCAGTCATTGCAATTCCAATTTAGTACTTCCATACTAAATGCAAAACAGTCACTGCTTGTTCAGCCTTATCTACAACAAAGGTGTTGTCCATGCAATGCAGTTTTAGATTTCAGTGAAAAAAACAGTTAATGTTCCCTTAATTCTAGTATCATTTATAACTGAAACTTTCACCCTCATTCCTTTTTTCCTCCACCATAACCTTATAGACCTCACTGAGATCCTCTGCAGCCCACAATGTGCAAAGATTTTTTTCATGTGGACCCTTTTGCTGATTCCCCCAGTGTTGTGCATCAGTGAGCCTTTTCAAGAAGCTCTGTTTTTTTTTAAGTGTGGTCTCTATACTTGGACACTGTAGTCCAAGTACAGTTGCACTAATCATTTCACTCTCCCTATCTCTGCATATATATGTAGAGATAGGCAGGTCAAAATCCCACTGATTTTTCTATTAATGTTAATTTGAATTTTACCAAGGCTTCATTCAAAAAAGTCCTCATAATTGACATTTAATATTACAGCAACTTCTGCTTATCAGTTGCTACTAGGGAAATCTTTAGTATCCCAGACTTCGAAGGAGCTAACTGTAGTTGAATCAGATAGTGATGACGTTGAAGAGGAACTAGCTGCAGCTGTTCATACAGAAGTTGTTCCAAGTCAGACACAGTAAGTTAATTTTTATTACTAACAAGTCCTTTCTAAAATTAAGTTGTTTAAAATGATATTTTGTGTATGCTAAACTTTCATAAGTTTTTGGACATGGTACATTTTTGAGAAAGCGAAACAGCCACGAGATATCTATGAATAAATATTATGAATATCCATGAATTCTGATACCCATGAAATATTTTATTCCAAATATGTTTCATGGGTATCAGATCAGAGGTCTGTGCTGATCAGGTTTATTTTGCAACAGCATTGTCTTCACACTAGGAACCTACAAGCTTGACTTTGTGCATGCAGTAATTTTAATATTTTCACTTATTATTGATTGTTTGTATTAAAATGACAGAATGAGGTGAGGAAAGCAAAGCTTTATCCGCCATCAAAAATTAACTTCTCTCTAATTTTACATGTTATCTGCTTATTGCCTAAATATATGGCTACTCCCTCTTTAAGTCTACATAAACTCAATGGCTCTGCACAGGTCTAGGTGGTAATATATATTCCAATAATTGATTACTCTTTGGCTGAAAGGAAATTTTTTTACACACAGTCTGCAATTATCTTTCCTTAATTTAAGCTGTACTCCCCTTCTTTGCAGCAATCCTAGGAAATGAAAATATGCCCCCTTCATTAATTTTGCTTAACCCCTTTTATTATGACCCTCAAATTACTCAATAAGATTCCCAGCAGACGCCTAGTTTCAGACTTTTGTAGTCTACAGAATTGGAGTATCTCTCCTTTAAGAATATCCCTTTGCATCCAGAACTGGTTCTCCTCCCCCTCCTCTTTTAACCAAGCAGGTTTATATCTTCAAAATTCTCAATTGTAGTTAACAGATTGTTAACTGAAATCGAGTTGTGGGCATCAAGAAAGTGGTTCCTCCTACGAGATGATGTAAAACTGTATCAAAAGCTTTGATAAAATCTAAGTGGTTTTATCATAATTATTCCTTGCATCTGGTTACTTTGTGGCCACCTCATGCATTACCAGATTGGTAAGGTATGATAAGGTATATAAGAGTAATCAATGGTAAGGTAGATAACATTCTTTAACAAAACTATTAGGAAAATATCATTTGTGTGCATAATCCTTTATTGCCAAACAAATATAAAAAGAAATAATACGCTAATGTAATAATGGCAGATCTCACATATAAATTAAAATAGCAATTTATGAATCACTGGTTATACTTCTCTAGTCTATGAAATAGTGACCAAAGTATAGGACTTGCATGTAGCCAGTTTTGTGTAATCATGCTAACAGGGTGAAGGAACTCAGACCATCATCTAGAAATGATATTAACTGTCTTCTTCAATGTAGAAATTTTCCAAACAGTCCAACATTGTCTGAGTGTAGATGCTATAGCAAATCTGTTCTTGAAGAAACATCGTGAATACCAGTCTTATGATTAAGGATTTCAATAATGCAAATAATACCATTTAAATTGGCACTCTGATGCATAAAGTTTCCATAGAAAAAATGGTGAATATCACATAGCAATCCAATGAGAATTCATTGGATTGCTATGTGATATTCACCATTCTAGATATTCACATTTATAGATATTCACCATTCTAGATATTCACACATCTAGTAGCCCTCTTCTATGAGAAGAGGGCTACTAGATGTGCAAACAGAGAGGCCTAGTTAGCAACGGATCTTACATACAATTAAAGTATTTTCTAATAATCTCCATCTTTGATACCCGGATGAGATTGAAGTTCCAGTATGCACCAAATAACAGGGTTATTCAATATCTGTGTTCAGAATAAATTCTTATCTTCAGCCAGCATGCAGTTTCATCTAATATGTAGAGTTTGGAAATTATCATTGGCCATCCAAGTTGATCACTGATGGAGTGAGGATTGGAAAAATAGAAATTCCAGCATTTGTGATGTGATGGCTCCTGTATCCCTAATAGTGAAAGTAAATACAGAAACAATAAGGGAGAATTATGGTCATCTTTGATAAAACATAATACTGATTTGTGCCATTGGATTGCTATGTGATATTCACCATTTTTTCTATGGAAACTTTATGCATCAGAGTGCCAATTTAAATGGAATTATTTGCATTATTGAAATTCTTGACTGCATTGGACTTATTAGTAATGCTTAGCTTTCTAGATTAAGATCCACAATTTCACTATTGCTCTTTATTCATGTTTACTTCATCTTCATACCACTATCACTTCTTTGTTCATAGTTTTAACTCTGACCTTTGCTGTGATATTTCTGCATTTTCCTTGCTCTCTGTATTCATTTACTAATGTATTAATGGGAACAAACCTTTTGTTTTCCCATTTGTCAAAGGCTGTGGTATAATAGCCAAAAATGTTAAAGTAAATGTACTTATTTTAACAAGATTAATTTAGTTAGCCTTTATGTAACTGCATAAGATAGAATAAAAGTAATGCATTTAAAAAAATATTATTGTAGTGGTTGGGTGTTTTCTTTATAGCTCAACTATATAAGGCTATTTAAAATAATAATTTTGAATGAAATTTTAAAACATGATAAAACTATAAAGAATGCTCAGTGTCTTTCTTTTTATCTAAGAAGAACTCATGAAGAAATAGGAGAGAATCAGAAGCCGTTACCTCCTGCAGAAGTAAAAAATTCTCCTTCCCATTCAGCATCACTTGGTGCTTTCCAGAAAAGGTTAGCATTTTTTTTTTTTTTATTATTTATTATAATCATGATTGTAATACTAAGTTTTAATATATAATCCAATTAATTCTTAAGGATCATAACTTGTAATAACTGTTAATTGTTTTGGGGCTGTACTGATATTCAGATATGCATGCAGGTGAATCTTTTTGGATGACACAGTAAACTACTTCCATTGTGTATAATTTACAACCGTATTTCGTCATGCTGCTGAAATTTATATTTGTTATTTTTATATACTTTTGATATTTCCAGCTATTTCAGTTGATTATCATCGAAAATTTGAAAAAAATAAAATTTTCGCAGAAGGTAACTTACATTGAACATAAAAGAATGAGTGTTAAATAATTCAATAAACAGATATTGGAGAAGAACACTTTTTAACACTATTTCTACCTTTAATTTGCACTGGAATTATTTGAGAGAAAGATGAAATATAATGTGCTCTTTTCTAGACGTTTGCATTTGTCATAAAGGTGATTTTTATTCATCAAACCATTTTAGTTGCTTATGAAAAAGAACAATATTATTTTAAAAAAAACTTAAATTGATTGTATATGGAAGGAGACAAGAGTCCTCAAAGTAAAGCCTGTTTGATATGTCCTCTGTAAAATATGTTGAAGCAATAATGAAAATCTTCAGAAACAGCTTTCAAAGTTCTTGTGAAGACTGAAGACAGCTCATACTGAATTTGTCTCTATCAAGTATGGTAGGATTAGATTTGAAAACTGTCTTTGAAATATATCTCCATAGAAAATAATCACATGGGTTTTTAATTCAGTGATAGAGATAACAAAGTGAACCCATTATGAACATTAGGAAATCTCTAATTGAATAAGCATCTTAGCCTGCAAGATTTTGAAACTACTTATTTTCTTCTGAATTCATTGTGAGTGTAATTCTAAACCACTTTCTTGTAGTGAGACCTGCTGCTCCAGTCTATGCACAAAAATACAACAGCAGCTCCCACTCTGAGGAAGTGGTTTAGAATTACATCCATGAAATATTGGTCTAGATTATCAGTTTATTCTTTCTTCCTTTCTACATTCAGAAGAGAACAAATGATGGATTTTGTAACACAGAGAATTTCATTATAGATGTATCTTCCATTTCCTGAGTGACATGCCTTTTAAACAATATGTTAGGATAGCGAAATATGCTTAAGTGTGCAGGCGCCGCCGTAGCCAGGTGGGAAGGAGCAGCAGTGCGCAGCACATGCTTCTTGATTAGACTGGGTTCGAGCCCGTCACCACCAAATACGGAGGATGCGGAAAGATCAGGAAATGACCACCGCATATCCTGGAGCAATATGGCCTTAGTTGCTAATGCTCCTAAAAACCAAATAACAACAACAACAACAGCTTAAGTGTGCTATGGTTCCAAATGTATGAAGCTTTGTGTCATCTTACTGGAACCAGGTTCCAGTAGCATCAACCCATTACCCATGAGAAAAGGACTAAAGAGATTCTCCAAAACATATAAACTTATAAAGTAACTTCAGTACACAAGAATTTTTTTAAAGTTTTATGGCAAGCTATTATTTTTTTTTTCTCATATCTGTCTAAATAGAAATGAGATTTGTCACAAAATCTTTTTGCAAAATACTAAATTACTAATTCAAAATACTAAATGCCCTGTTTACTGAGTTCAATAAAGGTTGAGATGACTGTTTATTAGGATGTGCTGATAAGTCAGAATGGTAGATTCTTCCCACTATGCAGGCAGTTCCCACTTTACTTCTTTTTTTTCAAGTATCAACAAAATCAAAAATATGAACATTAATTGTCGTCTAACTTTTAAAGAATTTTGGAAAGAATTCCATATTTTAGAGGCATCAAAATAATAAGACGAGCATGGGACAAAATTACAGAGAAGAACATGAAGAGTGTTTGGAATAAACCCTGTCCTCAGTTTATTGATAATTTTAAAGGATTTCAAGAACCAGCAGAGATCATAAAAAAAAATGAAACAGAAGTGGTCGTTAATATTGCTGTGTAGCACATGCTTCTTGATTAGACTGCAGTTCGAGCCCATTCCCATCAAATACGGAGGATGCGGAAAGGTCAGGGAATGACCACTGCATATCCCCAGAACAATATGACCTTAATTGCTAATGCTCCTAAAAAAAAAAAAAGTTAATATTGCTAACCAATTGCAGCTTGAGGTTTCTACATATGACATCACTGATCTGCTTCAAGCACACAATGGAAGAGCTCACAAATGAAGATCCCCTTCAAATCGCAAAATGTGAAGAAGCCGAGGAAGAAGATTTAACAGCTGAAACTCCTAAACGTTCCTTCACTCTTAAGGGGCTTGACGAAGCTTTACACAGAAAAGGCAATTTAGATTTTTGAGTCACAAATTCAAATTTCGAGTGGCGCCTCGGAAGCCAGGTGGGAAGGAGCAGCAGTGCGAGCACACGCTTCTTGATTAGACCGGGGTTTGAGCCCGTCACCACCAAATACGGAGGATGCAGAAAGGTCAGGGAATGACCACCGCATATCCCGGAGCAATATGGCCTTAGTTGCTAATGCTCCTAAATGTCAAAAAATAACAATAAATCAAATTTCGAGCACGTCAGAAAAGCTGCTACAGATTTAAAAAATGTTTATGCAAGTTATCGGGAAATTTATAAAGAAAAGAGAAGACTGTCTTGGAAACAAATGACTCTTGAAGCATTTCCGAAGAAGACGACTCCTTGTTTGTTGTTGTTTGTTTGTTATTTGGTTTTTAGGAGCATTAGCAACTAAGGCCATATTGCTCCAGGATATGCGGTGGTCATTCCCTGACCTTTCCACATCCTCCGTATTTGGTGGTGACAGGCTCGAACCCCGGTCTAATCAAGAAGCGTGTGCTGCGCACTGCTGCTCCTTCCCACCTGGCTACGGAGGAGATGGCCTTAGTTGCTAATGCTCCTAAATGTCAAAAAATAACAATAAATCAAATTTCGAGCACGTCAGAAAAGCTGCTACAGATTTAAAAAATGTTTATGCAAGTTATCGGGAAATTTATAAAGAAAAGAGAAGACTGTCTTGGAAACAAATGACTCTTGAAGCATTTCCGAAGAAGACGACTCCTTGTTTGTTGTTGTTTGTTTGTTATTTGGTTTTTAGGAGCATTAGCAACTAAGGCCATATTGCTCCAGGATATGCGGTGGTCATTCCCTGACCTTTCCACATCCTCCGTATTTGGTGGTGACAGGCTCGAACCCCGGTCTAATCAAGAAGCGTGTGCTGCGCACTGCTGCTCCTTCCCACCTGGCTACGGAGGAGGCTGACGATGCCTTGTGCTTCCAACAAGTGCCAAGCCAACAATGAATGTTGAACCATCAACAAGTATTTAGTCAGTGTTGATGAAGAATAAACATTCTTTAACATTTGTATGACATAAATAATTTCTTTATTATTATAATTTGCTTGATTTAAAGGCTGTGTTTTAATTTCTTTGGATAAATAAATTGTTGTTTAAGCATAAACTATTGTTTTGTTGACAATTATTTAACATTACTGTGGTCAAATTTTATTGTTGAGAACGTAACCGCTGTTTTTAACATTAAGTCTATGGAAAATAAATTCCTGCTTTATGAGTTTTCACTTTACGAGCATGTGCTAGGAACGAATTAACTCGTAAAGTTGGGAACAACCTGTACTATCTTTTTTGAAGGACATTGCATGCTTTCCTTCTAATTCACTAAAAATATTTGCATCAGATAGCTAGATGGATACGTAGCACATCCTTTTCTGCACATCAAGAAAATAGCCTGTTTTATTCAAACTATTTAATTAAACATCAAGCAGCATTTTTTTCCCTTAGTGTTACAAGTCAAACTCTGTCCTTTACCAACGGAAATGTCACATATGTAGTTTATGCAATAAAACTTTCTGCTGCATACTGTGAAAAATGGTATAGTTCCAAATTCGCCAACATAAATTCCAAATATGTACCACTCTGTGCTTTTATATTTTCAGCTCCAAGGCTGCAAAAATTAGGAAAATATATGCATCTCAAATGTTTTGATGAATAAAAAATTCTTTATACATTGGTTATTAGAAATGTGAAATTTTGGAAAATAAATTCCATGTGTGGCAATTATATAATTAATGTAATTATATAATATTGGTGTAAATACATCATAGTTTACCCATAAATTTAACTACATAAGTAGTATAACGGCATTGTTTGATTTTTATCTCATATTGTGGCTACCTTTACAAGATACCAGGTATTGCACTACTTCGAATAAATAATGTTTCTCTAGCAGAGGAGACTACTGTTATTTATTCTGAGTGGGCACTACCACACAGACACGTTTCAGAGCTTGTTGGCTCCGAAATGCAGTTAACTTTGCAACTGTGATGGCATGTCTGCATTATCAGGGTACCTGCCCGCCCACCGATGGTGAGCCTACAAGCTCCTGGGTGGTGGTGCCCACTGAGAATAAATAACAGTAGTCTCCTCTACTAGAGAAGCGTTATTTATTCGAAGTAGTGCAATACCTGGTAACTCGTGAAGGTTGCCACAATATGAGATAAAATTAAACGATGCCGTTACACTACTTATGTAGTTAAATTTATGGGTAAACTATGGTGTATTTACACTGATATTATATAGTTAATTTCACCCATAACATATTATGTCTTGTGCATTTAGTTTTCAAAATAATTAATGTAATAAAACTAAAAGCATTAACTTCAATTCAGGAATTGAGATATGGAAATCTCAACTGTCAATGAATTAAATTTGAAAAATTCTAGCTGTAAGTTGTGTAAGAAAATAACAAAAAATGCCAGAATACTTGGTTAATATTATTGCAGTGTAGCAGAGGTAGGTTGCTAATATGCCCAGAGGTACCTGCCTTCTCTCAAAAAGAGTAATTTCTTTCAACAGCAAAATTAAATTGGATTTATTAATAGGAGAACAGACTAGACTAATTTTTCAAGCTTCGTGTGAGTTCTGAATAGCTCATTTCTGTCTTGGGGGGAGGTTGCCATGTATGCTTGTGTATTAGTTTGTCACATCCACTCAGAGTGTAAGAGCAGATGGACAATGAATGACAATGAGGTTTAAACTGAGTAATAGCATGTAAACAGTGAAATGTGTGTCTGCAGTATGAGCCTGCAATAAAATGGGAGTACAGAATGAGGATTTACCCAAATACCTTCTTGGAAAACACCCTATTCCCAAAAGTGAAGCCAATGTTGAATTTATTTTATTTATTTTTTTTTTTTTTTCAATTGCAAAGTATTTTTGTACCAGAAATCTGTTCCTGTGGAAGACTTTTAATTGCAGTTGAGTTTATAGGCATCAAGTTCCTCCTTCAAAATGATATGCTACTGTATACAGTATGAGATCTGGTTCTTCTAGACTCTTTGTTGTTAGTGACTCGGATAAACAAGGAGAGCTTGTTTATCCAAGCTTCGTTACTGTGCAGACATTCGAGATATTCAGATAACTGTGATAGAGTTGTTAATGGTTTTAAAAAAAGTGCTTTCCAGAACTGCTTCTGCTGTGATCCTCAGCAATCCTGGAAAAAATGTTTTGTATACTTCAGTTTATCTAGTTGGTCCGATATCTTTTAAAACAGATTTTGTTCTTTTCATCATACAAACTGTGTGAAAGGAGAAGATGGGGGAAATTGTTAGGATAAGTATTCAACCAATAATTATCAGAGTCATTTGCTAATAGTTTCTTTATTGTTTTTTTCCCAAATTCTTGACTAGAACAATATTCATAGACAAAGCACATTTCACAAGGAATGAATACCAAAAACTGCAGAGGTTTATCAAGAAAATTTTCCCTGCATAGCAGAGAAAAACCCGCGATACTTTCTACAAGATGCCAATAGCAATCTCATTTAATGTGAGAGTCAGTCTTTTGCATGATAATCTGACTGGTCTTTACTTATTCTCTACCTGTAGGTGACACTTGCACCTCCTCCACATACGTTCTGAGTCCATTTGTCCTTCCATGCCTGCATTGTGTGGTTCATATATAATAATTCGCTAGTACACATTAGTCACCAAGTGTGCTTAACGAACGTTTTCTGTATTGGTGGATTTAATGTAGAAAACAAGTAGTGTATCCTGCACGTTTGCAAACTGAACCCTGTTCAAGATCAGCTGTATACCTCACTTTTGCAGTATTGCCAGTGCATGATGATAGTATATACTGTAATACTTGACATGAAAGTTGAATTTTTAAAATATTAATTGATATTTTAAAATTGAAATTTATTTTTAAATGTCAAAATTTGATTATTTACATTATAGAAAGAAATGTCTGTTTTAGTATTTGTTATATTTATAAATATATTAATATTTTGTTATATTTTAATTTTGATTACAGAAGTTAGTGTTATATTTATTTTTTTAGTTTATCTGTTCCAACAAGAGCCACTCCACGTGTACTTTCAAAAGCAACAAGGAAAGGTAAGTTGCATATTTCAGTTGAAATATCTTTTTAACAAGCTGTAATACTTCCTTAACAGACCTTTATTTGCCAAGGTCTGTAGTAATTAGGGATAACTATTGGAATATGTCCATTAGTGGTCTAACAGTATCTGCAGTTTGTGAAGTAAAGCTAGATAATCTTTAAAGGAGAAAAGATACAAAACTCATACCTAAAGATTTGCCAACTCACTAATGAATGAAGTGTGAAGGTGGGTAATTGAAAAATTCCCCGAAGGCTTTCTGCGATTCAGTTTCCTTAAAAGGCTAAAGGACCAAATGGTTAAATCATTCATTACAGTTGTATCTTTGGTAGCTACCAAACCAATCAGACTATTTAAAACTTGACTAAACAATTACCAGTGAAATGCAAAATATTTTTGTTATAGTTGGAAATAAGAGGAAATGGTTCTCTCCTGTATATACATTTGCCCATCATTCAAATAAGTGAAAATAGCCATTGTGCCAATGCTATTAGGTATGTCTTAACTTAGGAAACCTAGCCTGCTGTGCATGCATATTTGCTCATATATTACTTAATTGCTCTCCAGATCTGTTGGGAAGTAGTAATTAATTTAGCCAGTTAGCAAATATCAAAAAGGAATTTTGTTGATATACCTTCGAGGAACTGTTAAGTTACATATAACCGTCAGTTTTGCATTTATGTAATGGTAGCTGTGAACCTTTCAAAATATAATGACAAATAAAACAGTTAATTCTAATATACACAATTTATTACAAACCTGTCTACAGAGTTTTTTTTAAACACAACGTTCTTTGTGCTGTTGTGGTTATCAGTAAAGTCAGGAAAAGACTAATATCTTGGACAATTCTGTAGTACCCGTACTCTGGCAGTTCCATGGAAATGGGACCCTCTTTATGCTCCAACATGATAATTCTCCATCTCATCCTGGTTTGAGGAGAATGAAGCCCAGAAACTTGCCTAGCTGGCCCAGAGTTCAGATCTGAATCTATGCAAATATCTTTGGGATGGACCAAAAAGCTGGATCGGAGCACAGTTGGTATGTCCATCTTCTACAGCTGAATTGGCAACCATAGTGAAAGAGGAGTTGATACAAACTGCTACCTTGCTACAAGAAATTGGTTGAAAATGTTCCATGGTAGATCAGTGCTGTCATTGGAATCAAAGTTGGGCCTTCCCCCTCATTAATTTGCTCATTAAAACTTGTTTGTCCAACTATGATGGCTTTTCAATAGAGTAATACACACTGACCTCCTTGCAATCCTGATCTAAAACAGATATGTGATACCAAAGATAGAGTTGTTAAGAATTTTAAAGGGGTAGAGAGTTATTGGTATAAGAGATAAAGTTGAAACTTATGATTATATTGCTATAAATATTAATTTCTCAAAACACTGCAATTTTTTTTCCTCTATTAAATGTTTTATTTTAATTTTGTTAGCTTTAAGTCTTGACCCAGAGTCTGAATCGGATGATGACGTTCCAGAGGTTGCACCCACCGCTCCTAAGCCCGAGAGTGACAGTGATGACTTTGACTTCTATGACTGAGAATTTCTAACCAAATTTATATTTCTTGCAGCAAATCAGATGTACCAGCATCTTGTTCTCTTAAATCAAAAAATAATGTCTCACAATTTTGAATTTTATGCAATACTATGTAAACAGATTGTTGCAATAGTTGTTACTAATGTGACGATAATTATGTACAGTAGAAAAATAGATTTATTTCTCTATTTATATGTGATATTTAACTTGTTTTTGATGACAATATTTAGATTAGTCGGTCTTCATCCCATAGGAGGGAATTTTTTTTTTTGACACTAGTGATTATGTGAGATATACATTTTATCCGAGAAATTAAAGGTTATAACTTCGCAATTTCTCACTAAATTTTTTCTCATCAGTGCTATTATAAACAGTAAAAATAGTAGGCTCTTTTTTCTTGGTATTGCACATAGTCTTTTGAAACGTAGAAAAGTAAGTGAACTAGCAGCTCTCTAGCATGTGGGCTTAGAACAGCACCCATCCCTTCCAGGCTTCGGCCATTTCGAAACCACTGACTGCAATGTTCTACCCTTAAATTAATTACAGTAAAATCCTATTACAGTGAAGTTCTTGGGGGACTGCATGAACCTTTTCATTGTATCAATTTTACACTAATAAGTATTGTTGGAAACTTTTCAAAATAATTATTATTTGCTCAAATAAATTCTGCTGCATTTTTTTAATATGTAAAAGTAGCAATTTCTGCTTTATCCTACTTAAATAACAACTTTAATATCAATAATAAATAAATAGACAAAATATGTACTACAAAAGTAGAAATATTTGTACAGAGATGCGTTGTCTTGAAAGCATATTGTATATTATATAAAATATACAATATTTTAAAAATATGGCATAGTGAATATAATTGATCATTACTTTGCAAGTGTTAATATGTCAATGTTTGATGTTAATATTTAACCCCCCTCCCCCTTTTTTTTTTTTCACATTAACATGATTCAACTTTCATGCACACAAAATTCAGTTGCACTAAGTTAAATTAGATTACTAATTCTAAGGCTTTTTTTATAACAAACAAATCAGTGGCATATCCAGGTATTATCATAAGTGGAGGCATGCCAACCAGGATTTTTTTTTTTTAGAAAGCCTCCTGCATTCTTTTTCTTTAATTTCAAATTTTTGGTTAAGGAGGGTCTTATCCCCTCCCCTCTGAATAAGCCCCCTGAAACAAATGGACTGTTTCTTCAATTTGAGAGGTTTTTCCCCTTTTTCATTTGAGGTGAGGGGATCTAACTAGTATAAAAGTGTGTAGGTATGTGAATTTGTCATCTCACTGATCAGTTATTGTTTCTGTAGGGGCAGGGGAGTTTCAGTTCCAGTATTTGAGCATAATCATTCAAGAATGTGAAAAACTTTGATGGTAAATAAATTTGATGAATTTGAGGTATTGCTCAAAGAATCAAAGGCGGATACTGTTGGGATATCAGAGACATGGTGTCACATAGATATAAGGAATGCAGAACTGGAATTTGGGGAGTACAACGTCTACAGACAGGATAGGAAGGGAGGAGGGGTTATGCTATTAGTTAAGAAACACATAAAATCCAAGGAAGTGAAGCCAGTCAACATCGCCGGACAGTGCAGTGTCAAGTCAGTTTGGCATGACATAAGCACTGGGAGATCAAAATTGAGAGTAGGAGTGTGCTATAGGCCTAATGACTCTGATAAGTATAATAAGAAACTGTACAGGGAAATAGAGTGGGCCAGTACATCAGAGAGTCTTATAATGGGGGATTTTAATTTCCCAGATACTGACTGGAATTTGTGGGTTGGTCACTCACACACTAGCAAGGCTTTTGTGGATTTATTGGATGATTGTTTTCTACATCAGCATGTTCAGGAGGCAACTAGAGGGACTAATACTCTTGATTTGATTATCAGTAGTGATTCTTCATGCATTAAGAATCTGCAGATAGAGGAACCACTAGGTGGCAGTGATCATAGTGTGCTGAAGTGGGATTTACCCAAAGAGGTAACTACCATCAGGGGTAAAGGGAAGGTTATTACTTTCGTAAAGGCGACTACGATGGTCTGAGACAGTATTTAAATTCTATACAATGGGACCAACTGATGATGTTACCAACAGCAAATTCAAAATGGGAAGCATTCAAAGAACTTATCTTGGAAGCTACTAGGCTCTACATACCAACTAAGAAATATTGTTCAAGGTTTAGGCCTAAATGGATGTCAGATGAACTAATGAGACATATGGCAGAGAAGAAAAATGCTTGGGATACATATAAATTAACACGTGACACAGAAGCCTATGATAGATATAAGTTGATCTGTAACCAAGTTACAAAGGAGGTTAGGCAGGCGAAGGCAGATTACGAGAAATCTTTGGCAAGGGATGCAAAGAAAAACAGCAAAGAATTCTTTACTTATGTAAACTGTAGAAGGAAGGGGATGAATCAGATTGGTCCACTTGATATCGATGGTTCAACTGTTGATGAATCCTGCTCAGGTAGCTAACAAACTAAATGAATATTTTGCATCGACATTCACACATGAGGAGTTATTCAGCAAGGGGAATGCCAGAGGTGTATTCAACTCTGGCAGTAAGCTAGATAATCTTGCAATAACTGAGAGTAAAGTAGAGGAGAAATTGTTGAAGATAAACACAAGAAAGGCACCTGGGGTGGATGAGATCTATCCAGTTATATTAAAGGAGGCAGCAAAGGAAGTAAGCAAACCCTTAGCCATAATTATGAGAGCTTCCTTGGACTCAGGGGAGGTACCCATAGTCTGGAGATGTGCAAATGTGAACCCAATTCACAAAGGAGGATCAAAGGCTGACACAAGTAATTATAGACCTGTGAGTTTAACTTCTGTTCCAGGAAAATTAATGGAGGCACTGGTTAAAGAAGCACTGCAGGATCGTCTAGACAAGACTTTGGTTATAGCTTGGACACAGCATGGTTTTGTTAAGGGAAGTCTTGCCTGACCAATTTGATTGGATACTATGATGCAGTCACAAAAGAACTGGATGCAGGGAATAACTTTATTATTATATACTTGGATCTTAGAAACGCTTTTGATACTGTTGCACATGGAAGACTGCTGCACAAATTGGAGCAGTGTGGCATTGGAGGCAAATTGCTGCTATGGATAAAGGGGTGGTTGAAGGGGAGAAGGCAGAGAGTGGTAATCAATGGACACTGCTCATTGTGGACTAATGTTATCAGTCGAGTCCCTCAGGGTTCAGTGTTGGGTCCGTTATTGTTTTCTGTATTTATAAATAATATTGATGATGGTATATCAAGCTTAATGTCCAAGTTTGCAGACGATACAAAAGTTGGCAGGGTTGTTAAGGGCACTACTGACGCTATGCTGCTGCAACAGTATCTGGAAAGGTTGAGCAGATGGGCTGAGAGGTGGCAAATGAAGTTTAACATTGACAAATGTAAAGTACCACATATGGGAAACAGCAACCCCAGAGCAACGTATCAACTCTGTGGTACTACAGTGACAGTGGTAGAGAATGTAAAGGACCTGGCGGTAATTGTGCAGGCAGATATGAAGTTCTCTGAGCAGTGCAGATGGGCTGCAAGAGTAGCTCCTGGTGTCTTATCAATGATATACAGGAATTTTTCTAGCAGGGATAAGGAGGTGGCAATGTATAAGGAAATGGTCAGGCCACACCTCAAGTACTGTATACAGGTCTGGAGGCCTCATTTCAAGAAGGATGTAGAGCTGCTGGAACGAGTACAGAGAAGGGCAACAAGGTTAGTGAATGGAAAAAAGGGTTGCTCTTACAAAGAAAGGCTTAAGTTTTTCAAATTACACTGTCTGGAGACTAGGCACTGGCGAGGTGATCTGATAGAGGTGTATAAAGCCTTGAATGGTTTGAGCATGCTCAATGCTGATGGGATTCTGCCTCTTGCTCAGAATAATCACCTGAGAGGGCATAAATTCAAATTGAGGAAAGACAGATGTAGGATAGATGTCCGGAAATTTGCCTTTAGCCAGCGGGTAGTTGGTTGGTGGAACAGACTTCCATCCCTTGTTGTGGGTTGATAGCCTAAATAAATTTAAGGCTCAGCTGGACAGGTATTTCGAATGAACGGAGGGGTGAAGTGGAAGTTTTTTTTTTTTTTTTTTCTGGCTGATGCTGCATAAGCTTTCTTTCTTGCATCATATGCCTCTACTAATGCTAATGCTAACTTAGAGGGTGTGAATCTGAATTCTTTATTTCTTCAGTGGAATCCTTACATATTTATATTTAAATATGAGGATCATAATTTTCACACATGTAAGCTACAATTTTAATATACGGTGACTTTTAAAAATAATTTATTGTACTGAATTTTTCTCTAGAACTGTTTCACTCAAATGAGATTTACAAAGCATTATTAATAAGGGAAATATCAGCAGGTACCTGGAAAAAATTTCATTAGTGGAATTTTTGTTAAATTGGTATTCACCCTAACAGTGAATTGGTATTCACTGTTGCCAATGTTAAATGTTAAATGTTAAATTAGTATTCACTCTAACAGGATTTTGCCGTACTGCTGAAGCCTCAGCATGTGTTCCCACAATACAGCCATAAATGTTTACCGTCTATACAATGTTTTGGATGCAGGGTCTTTTAACAAGATAATAAACAAAAACATAACACAACTAAACGTTTAATTTTCCCTTCTATTTTATATTATAAAGGAAATATAAAACATGAAATATAAAACAGTAAAACACACTCACACAAATTAAAACTATAAAACATAGCTTTTTGCAATAGATATTGTCTTTCTCAACCATGATTATCTTGTGTCTGACAACCATTTAAATATACATTTAAGAGCATGTACAGATGGCCAAAGTTCATGTGAAGAATCTGACAATGGAACCTCTCCCCAATGCGTTTCTTTTGGTATAGTTTCATCAAGTCATGTCATGTGCAAGGATGCACAATATGCATCACTGAGTATTTAATGTAATTATTTTTATTTAAGTTCTTAGGTTCATATGAGTAACTCAACGATGGCGAATGTGCACTTGCAGTTTTATATTTTATTTATTGTACAAAAATAAACACCACCCATTAAACTGAAATTATGAGGAGCAGTATGAAAGTAATGTCTCCTATTTTTTTCCTCAGAAAATTTAATTCCTACAACTATGCCTTTTACATCAATTAATACTCATTCATTAATAAACACACTTATTTTTTCACAAACTCACCATCAATTTTTATGCACTTCTGCCATCTCTGAGTCAGACACTTATTCCAATCCTCTCAAAGTCCTTACTCTTGCTCTGAAGGGTGTCACAAACACTGTGCTTCAGCTGGTCATTGTCCCCAAAATGGGTTCCATGGAGTGCATCTTTCAGTGGACCAAAGAGGTGATAGTCAGAAGGTGCAAGATCCAGGCTGTGAGAGGAGTAAGGAAGAACAGTGCACCCCAGTTTTGCAATAGCCTCCATCATTGCAGACTGGTGTGGGTCATGTGTTGTCATTGAGAAAACTCTCATTAAGGTTTTTGTCCAGTCAAACTCTACGGATGTGGGTTTTCAACGTTTCCACATATCAATCTGAGTTTATTGTGGTGCCATGCTCCAAGAAGTCCACAAACATGATCCTATCTTTGTCCAAAAACACTGTCACTGTGACTTTACCAACAGAAGGCTGCCTTTTGAACTTCTTCTTGCATGGTGAATTTTGATGGTGCCACTCTATCGACTGTCTATTTGTTTCAGGATCATAATTGGTGGATCCAGGTTTCGTCACCTCTGACTGTGCGTGAAAGAAAAACCTCTCGTAGTGCTGGAGAAGTTCCATACAGATGACTTTCTGGGCTTTGTGCTCTTGTGTCAGCCTTTTTTGGGACCCACCAGGTGCAAACCTTGTTATAGCTTAGTTCCTTTATGATGGTTACCACAACTAGTTTCTCGTGTGTTGTGTTGCAGCAGTCCTCTTTGATCAGCACATCGATCTGGCTCTTGTCTGTTGTCACTTTTACTGGCTAGCTGCTTTAGGGCTTGTCAATAATATCACTTTCCCCACTCGTAAAATGTCTTACCCAACGTCTAACTGTACTCACATCTACACTATTGTCACCATAAACATTTTTGAGATGTGTATGGATTTCGATAGTTGTCACTTCTTCCTTGGTAAGAAATTCAATCACCACTCTGCTTAATATGTATATCTGTAACATCCACCATTATGAACTAACCGTGTGCTGCACTCACGAGACTGATCACAGTGCCACTCAGTATGGGGAAACTAGAGACCGCTCAGTGACGTGCAGAATGATCTACGGTGCCATATTTGACAGAAAAAAATTTGGAGGCATTACTCTCGTACTGGTCCTCGTATAGTGTAATTTTAGTTCAGCTGGTTTCCTTCATCTATTGCACAAAATATATGGTAGGTAGATCACCTTGTGAATGCTCTCTCAGCAGTTATCACTGGGGTACAAAAGATCAAAATGTCATCGTTGGTTGGAAGTAATGTAAATCCATTGCAAAAAAAATGTGTTATGAACAGAAATGGGAATTCATATTCACCCAGTATATGAGTCACTCATACTGCAGTGTGATACGACATGATGGAATGCCATAACAAACAAAAGTTGAGCTTTGAAGTGGATCATTTCTTCAAAAATATACTTCCTTGAATGTTTAAGGTAATTAAGTTTATTTAAGTTTAAGCACAGAGTTGTAAACATAATGATGCATTCCGAAATTATTTAAATCTTTCTAATTATCACTTGCTGATATTATAAAGAAACTCCAACTTGCAATATTACCAGTTTATCAAATGAATGTTGGCCAAAAAAAAAAAAAAAAAAAAAGCCCAAAATTATAGTTAGTGGGGTAAAGGAAACAACATTAGTCACGTGAACTCATGTCATCACTCATTACATTGCCGTACACAGACTAGATAACCATGTCATGTTATACTCTTTTGTTAAATTATCTCATAACTTATAAATGATGTTTAGAATTTTAGTTATTTAAATTGTTTTACATGATTACATTCCATAACTACTTTCTATTTCATATCTGTACTGTTTTTACATTTAATGGAATGGCCATCTATGTTGATATTTTATTTATACATCATGTGCAGTGTCTGATGTCGAAAGAATTGAGCAGGTACATATCTTTCAGGACTTCGATATGTGCCTGATGGGGAAGAAGTCTTCAAAATTTCCACTGTATTAGCTGGGAACATCATAATACTGATAAATGCTGAAGGTTAACCAGCATACACTGTTGGAACTGTTTGTAGCATTCTCAGCTAATCCCTTCAATTTTTCATCAAACAGTGATATGCCTATTACTATTGCAGCTTAATTTGACATCACTACCACGAAATATTTGGAGCTGCAAATAATAAACACTCAAAATTAAATTATTTTAAAATCCAGCCAGAATGATAAACTTTTGGAATTTAGTTGACAGAAACAGTTATCAGTTTTTCAGAAAATGTGCTCTGAAAATTTATTCTTGCAGTGCTAAATTCTGCATGTTTGTAAGTCTTTTTCAAGCAAGAAACATTTGAAATATGTTCAGTGATTTATGTTACCTAAAGTGAAATATGTTACCTAAATTTACATTTAGGTAACATATTTCTTAGGCTGTTACCTAAATTTACATTTAGGTAACAGCCTAAGAATAGGAAACATTGCGCACCAAGCTAGTTACGAGGTGACGAAAGCTAAGCCCTGGAAAGTTTCACGCAGATTTTTTTTTTAACATTTCATTCATAATAAATTTCTTAGTTTTATTAATTTCTTAGTACCACAAAATGTCTGAGAATAATCTGCAATTCTTTAAGAAATTAAAGGCAGATTACACTCCAGTTCCTGATATAACTGTGCACCATTCTGCTAAAAGAATATTTAAGTTCCCCATTATTTTCATTTTCATCCAGATTTATAAATTTATTTAGCATACAGTGTATTCATGATCTAATTTCTTTTTCAAGTGTGCTCATTGTTTCTTCAAACTACTCATCTGAAGTTGGCTTAATTATCTGTGGTTCAACAAAAATGAATTTCACATCAGATTAATATGGAAACTGATTGCAAAGGTTGTAATTACAGGTAGTTCTCGACTTTATGAGTTAATTCATTCCTAGTGCATGCTCGTAAAGCGGGAATTTATTTCGCATAGACAAAGTTAAAAATAGGGGTTACATTCTCAACAATAAAATTAGTTAGCTAATTAGTTTGTTTAAACAATGATTGATTTATCCAAAGAAATGAAAACGTAGCCTGTAAAATCAACCAAATTATAATAATAGAGAAATTATTTATGACTTACAATTGTTAAAGAATGTTTATTCTTCATCATCATCGACTAAATGCACACTCGTTTATTGCTCATTATTAGCTCAGCACTGATTGGTTTGTTACACAAGGAGTCGTATTCAGAAATGTTTCAAGAGGCATTTGTTTCCAAGATAATCTCTTTTAATTATAAATTTCACAATTGCATCCATAAGCATTTTTTAACGGCACACACAAATTGCAACTAACATGATTCGTGTGAAGTAACAAGTTTACGAAGTTTAAAAAAAAGGAATGAAGAGACGATTCTGAAAATATATTTGTTTTTTATACGATTGAAGATTTAAGTAAAGGGGAAACACATTTCACCATAATAACGTAAAAAAAACCCGCACAATTCCAGCTATCGGTATTTTCGCAATGCAAGATCGAGGTTACTACCCGTGCAATTGCTTGCAGTAATAGAAAAACCCAATAAACTGGAAAGTGCAAATTGTTTTTATTGTTTTATGGTCGTGACTTCCAGAAATGTGTTTTAGAAAAATATCACAAAGGCGTTTAAAATTGATTCTTATAACAGAACAAATGATAACAATGAAAAAGCAGTGCATTTTAATGATTTGAATTGGTAACTAATACAATTTACAAACCATGCTCACGACCTTTTATACGGCCTTAAGGTAATGCTCGTGACCTTAAAAATGACATTTTAGAGAGATAAATAGCTTAGTTATACTGCAAAAATTTCAACTTCCGAGCTCTTGAAACGAATTACCAAAACACAATGTGTTATTGGGTTCTCATTACGATATTTTAACGATACGATGGTTTCTCTGTAACGGATTAATATCAAAGCTGGGTACACTGTATTGTATAGCTATGCACGTGGTTTGAAATGCGGTATTTATGAATGTTTAACATTCATTTTTTGCAATTAATGTTCATATTTTCGATTTTGTTGATACTTGGAAAAAAAAAACTCGTAAAGCGAGAACTGCCTGTACTATCTTTGTCTAAAGCCTTTGCAAATTTCTTCATTATAACCCTGATCTGATATCTTTCATGTTTAACATTGCTTGAACCTGGTACAAAGCCATTTCTGCATGACCACTGCTTCCTTTTTAGCGTTAGCATTAGTTGAAGCATATGATGCAAGAAAGCAAGGCGCCTCCATAGCCAGGTGGGAAGGAGCAGCAGTGCGTAGCACACGCCTCTTGATTAGACCGGGGTTCGAGCCCGTCACCACCAAATACGGAGGATGCGGAAAGGTCAGGGAATGACCACTGCATATCCCCGGAGCAATATGGCCTTAGTTGCTGATGCTCCTAAAAACCAAATAACAACAACAGCAAGAAAGCAAGCTTATACAGCATCAGCCAAAAAAAAAATCCCTTCCCATCTCACCCATCAGGTCACTCCAAATGTTTGTCTAACACTGACTTTGTACTATGCTGTGATATATGTGTATATTTTTTATTATTATTTAATATCTTACGCTGCTCAAACACAACTACGAAAAACTGTAGAGCCCATGGTTTATCTTGATCACCAAGGTACATCTCAAAAATGTGTATAATATGCCATTTTAGCAAATTTTATGCTGTTTTTCTTAATTTTTTTTTTAATATGGCGATCGCAGACATGAATGGTATTAGAATGTATAGTATCGTAGCACCATGCATGAACCGAAGGTATATATTCTTCAATTTCTTTATAGTGCAGCTTTAGGAAAGTGTGCACAGCAAAGCTCTTCCAAAGAACAGAAACAGAAATAAAAACAGATAAATCAGGAAGATTAGAAGTTAGTTATGTAAGCTTAGAGTTGAATATTGAATAGTTGTTGACTGGTTTGAAGGAGAGGTGAAATTACATTTGCCACTGGTGCTTTATGACCCGCGTAGTCCATGCACCATTAAACCTCAATACAAACCAAACAGTTGCCAATTAAGGGCAATGGTGCCCATGGAAATATCTGTTGAAAAGGCATGCAGCAGAAACTGAAGGTCTGGTTATAGAGAATGGAGAGTGTAAAAGACGTGTCATTAAAGTGATTAATGATTGATCTAGGAGTTAACAGAAGCTTTGGAGCCTCAGACCAGATGTAGGAACAATATTCCATAATAGGGTAGATTTGAAGCAAGTTATTTATCACAAAAGAGTTTGTGAGAAGTCACATGAGATTTACGTTAAGTTAGTATGTGTTAAGTACAAAAGGAAATCCAGAGTGTTTGCACAGGGGGAGGTAAACTTTGGGGGATACATGCACTTGGGGGTGAGAATGTAAACTTCAGGGGGTACATGTAGTATATGTGTATATTTTTTATTATTATTTAATATTTACAACATGTATGTGTTACAAACATCTGTATATTTATGAATGTTATAATAAGAGAATATGAGAAAACAAGGAAATACAGATAGCTCTCGGTTTATGCAGGGATTAGGTTCCTGGATGGACAGGTGCAAATGGAACCCTTTACATCATGGAGTCAATGGGAAATCAAAAGTTAGGTTCCAGGTACCAAAAATTTTAATTATGGTTCTTGGAACCTAACTCTGTGATTTTATAATAAAATTTTAATAAAAAAAATGTTTTTTTGGTTCAAATCGACAACCCAAAATATCAGCAATCGCTCCATTTTTTTAAAGCTTACTTCTGTTGTAACTAACTTGTGTAGCACTTACTCTGGTAGCACTTTGCGTTGATTGTTTTATTTTATCAGCATTCTTCATAATTGTAGTAATAGTCGATGGAGGCATATTCTTAGCCCGACATAGATTAGGGCGGCTTTCACCAGCTTCCTTCCTCCGAATACTTCCATTTTATTTTCCAATGTGATAGATCGACGTGAGTAGATAAGTTGGGGGTTTAAACACGTTTGCATAAAGTCTGGAGGGTTTTAAACATTTGCATAAAGTCTGGAGGGATTTAAACACATTTGCATACTGTGCCACGAGCACTGGTGAGAAAATTATATTTAGTTCTTATTTCGTACCCTAGATGGCGCAACGTGCTTACTGAATTCTTTTTAGTTCGTATTTTATTCCCTAGATGGCGCCACGTATATTTCTCTATTTTAAATTTTTTTTGCTCTCACATTCAGCATTACGGGTGGCAAAACACCATGTCTTCTCATAGTTCATTGTGTGTTATTGTATATTTTCTTTGGCGTGTATCTTCTCATAGTTTTTAACCCTTTATTGATCCTTTGATAAAAAGAAAATTCATTGTCATGTCATAGTATTTATTAACTAATCCACCAGAGTCTTTTTTTCTTGTGTGCGTGTAAACCTTTTTATAGGTTCGTTTCCTTAGAGATTCAATCTGAAAATACATTTTTAATAGAACCTTTTATTATTGTATATCTTCTCATTTTTTATTATTGTGTGTGTGTAAACTCTTTGTTATTGTATATCTTCTCATATTTTTTAATCCTTTATTAATGTCTTATGTGTGTAAACCATTTTATTGACTGATTTCCTTAGATAAAAAACACAAACTCAAAAGAAAATTCCTGTCTTTTAATGAATAGTTTTAAAAGGTACATTTACGAGCAAATAGTAATATTTTCCATCCTCATAGAGCTCTTCCGAAATACATTTTTAATTAGACATGCATATAATTAAAGAAAAACACGAACAGCCTTTTTAATAATCAAAAAGGCAGTCTAATGAAATGGGAATAAATGAGCATAACGTTCAATATAACTCTTCCTTAACTCTGATATCATCCCAAGTATTGCCTGCAGAATATTATAAGGATTAATTTCTGGTTCTTTCTGCTGTAAAGTACATCTAGCCATAAAGTCTGTTACCACGTCATACGGAATCAGATGTCGAACCATATACTCGTAGGCTTCTTGAAATGTGATATCACTGGGGGTGAAGCGCCGACGCTGTCGCAAACATTCGCGAGCGGAGTCCAGTACATCCATCACAGATTCTTGCATCAAAGTGAATGGCTTAGTTTCATTCCCAAGCACAGATACAAACTCGTCAACATAGAGTATTTTATGTGAAAGAGACTCACATTCACTCAAGTCGAGAATAAAATCGTACAACTCACCATTGGAAATTGTAGCACGACCAGCATCTGTCTCAGTCTCCAAGCTGCCTGTAAACGTAATAGTTTCATGTGCACGACCCCGAACTAATAGTAATACTTCAGGCCATTTTAACGTTATCTTACTCCATTGATCTGCCGTTAGTTGTAGATAATTCGAGGCACATTCCAAAACGATCGATACTTCGAAATCAAGCAGGAGAACTCGTAGAATAGTGCTCGAGCTGAGGCGACGAAAAAACACATAGTTCTTCTTTGGAGCGGTACTCATCTTAACAGTTGTGGAAAAATGGCAAATGTAACGACAGAACGTATAACAGTCATATATAAAGCAGTCCCCAACCAGGATATGTGACTAATATAACTCAAGAAGACGTGTGTCATCGAAAAATGACTAATAAAGGAGCTCTTACAGGATGTCGTACTATTTCGGAACAAGTTTCCTTTTGACAAAAATAGTCGGATTGAGGACATGGAATGTCATAGTGCTATTGGAGAAAGATTAAAAGGCAACCCCGTCACACTCTTACAGGATGTCGTACTATTTCGGAACGTTTCCTTTTGACAAAAATAGTCGGATCGAGGACAGAGAACATCGTAGTGCTACACCCCAACCAGGATATGCGACTAATAATATAACTCAAGAAGACGTGTGTCATCGAAAATTGCCTAATAAAGGAGCTCTTACAGGATGTCGTACTATTTCGGAACAAGTTTCCTTTTGACAAAAATAGTCGGATCGAGAACATGGAATGTCGTAGTGCTATTGGAGAAAGATTAAAAGGCAACCCCAGTCACAGAATCGTTAGAGAAAAAAATGGACACTTGGATGTGTGATGATGATTCCCTGGAGACTGAAGCTATTAGTTTTGCTGAAGTTATTGAAGCTGAAATACTGTATACGAATAGTGTACAGTATACAGAGGTGAGTGAATTTCCTCCTATTTTATCACTTTATTTTTAAAAGTGATAAAATACAGTTTTTATAACAATGTTTAATATTCATTTTCAGAATGCAGTATTCTTTTCATTGTCTCAATGTGCCGAGGGGAGGGCAGGAGGATCAAACGAAGGGCCTGTAAGTCTTATTCAGAATTTCATATGTAGAATTACAATCCGAATTCCAAAAACGTTAAGTATTTTTTTTTCAGAATTTCATGTCGAATTACAATCAGGTCACGGTTTTGTGCGAACTGTGTAAGAATTTACTAAGAGGTAACATACCGCTCACCCCCCAAGAACGTCTTAGACTGCAGCGCAAAAAGAAACTGCTGCGTGTTCTAGCGGATAAAACGGTCCCTTCACACGGCGACGGAGACTTATTACCCAGCAAAGAGGAGCACTGTTTCCCTTACTAGGCAGTCTGATAATTCCACTGATAACATTGCTAATAAGAAAATGAACGACTCGTTCAAAAAATATTTACTACTGGCACCACCAGAACACCAACGGATGATTTCTCTGAATGATGATATGTCCGAAATTCTGAAGAGACAGGACATGTCGATCGAATCCAAGGTGAAGGCCTACCTTCAAACGTTGCAGGCTTTTCTGGGGCCTAAGAAGAAAAGAGGGCCTCCGGAGGAGGCCCTCGTGCTCCCCCCGCGGCGGTCACGGAAAAGCGAGCGCCCAAACGGGCAAGGAAGAAACCGGCGCTTGAGATGAAGGAAAATACAGTGGGTAAGCATGTAAGTAGACAATTTTTTTTTTTTAAATTTGTTTATTTAAATGATCGATTACATCTAAAGTGGCAATAATATCATTGCCCCACAAATTTTTACAATAACATTCGTAAACAATCTGCCTCATAGTAATACCGCGACATCTATGGGTTAAAAAGAAAACACAATGCAGTCCACAAGCTATAGATTCCCGATGTAGTATTACAGTCTTGTTATGAGTCCACTTGTGACTTTGCCTTTTCAGAAACGCCGCAAAATCTTCGGGCGGGGGGCGGGCAAAAGTGTCGAAGTAATCAGCTTCTTCTCCGAGGTAAATAGATATCCAATGGGTTCCTGGTCTGTCCGACGGGTCAGTGTTGACAATGAGAAGAACCGGTTTACTAAGAATGTTCGTAGGCAGTTCGTCGCGAGCACATACACCTATGGGGTAATCTTTAACAACACTTTCCAACAAACGTGCTATTTCTTTAGTATTCATAATCAAGAACAGATCTGTCTTTTGTCAGCAAAATCACGTTCTCGAATTCACTGTACAAGACGCATGTGACGTTTTCAGGCAATGGTGAGGAAAATTTCAGTTCGAGACGTACGCTCCCCCGTCTCATTGCACTAATGTGTTCACCGATGGCGTTTTCGTTGGGTGATAAGTCAAAAGCGTACAATACATTACCGATTGAGTACTCGGAATATGACAAATCGTTTCCGGTGTCTTCCGTCCATTTATTTAATGAAGAGAAGAGCGACAGATACGATCTCGTATACTGTCCTGTCTTGAAGTCGGGAGTCAGAGGTATTGATGGGTAATGAATACCATCAGCCATCACTTGTAAGTAACAGGTTGAAGTGAGAAGTTAAAAGGGTTACGAGCGTACGATCCATTGAAACCTTCGCTCGACACCAAACCCCCAATCACATGCGATGGAATTTGTCCTAGGAATATATTATCACGTGTGGAATCTACCATTCCTTTGGGAATAGAAAAGTATGTCACGTTCACGCGATTAATCAGGTACACGAGCGGGTTCTTCTCTAAAACACTGATGTGTGCGAGTTGGATCTGAGGATTCAATTTCACTTTACGTACGAATAACGTTGCTTCCATAATGTTCAACTTGGCAGTTGACGAATCGTTGGAAAGCAAACAAAATTCGGGGGAACTTCTTACCAGTCCTAAACGGAGGGAGACGTTATTCACTATGTATTTAGACTGGTGACACATATCGAGTCGAAGTCTTCCTAACATCTCTGCAGTTTTCGATTTTGAGGATTTCGATCGTTGGCACATACCACTGTCGTCCTTCTCGAACTCTGTTTAACATCAGGGTACTGATCTTTGACGTACATCTCTGTTGTCAGTTGCGAATTCTTGGCTTCCCGTCCATAGTTAAGAAGCGTTTCCAGGTATGCACGATAAGGGTACATATTCGACGATGGGTTAATCGGTTTGTCTTGTACAAAGAGATCGACTTGACTGAATAGAGAGTGAAAGAAATTGTTAACGACTCCTACTTTATCATTTTCTTCCAGATCTTTTCCATCGCTTCTTGTGATTCGCACTTTCAACCGCAACTAACTTTTCCTGAGGTCTAGATACTCTTCTGAAGTCCCAGGAATATAGAATTCGATCGGGCCTACACTGTCTACAGATGCCAGAGGAAGGAACGTAATATACGACGACCTTTCGACACACATATTAGTGGCAGGTTTACTGAAAATATCCAACTCAGACATCATAACTTCCATCGAAAATATCGCGGCGTCTACATTTACCACCTCTCTGATTACGCACCTTGTCTTTAATGGCTTGCCCGACTTCTGATACACGATTTAAAAACGAACGTTTAGGTGGAATGCCTGATATGACATCAACAATATTACGTCCTGCCGACAGTATTTGTCGACCGATGAAAGCTGCTGCTGGTTTGAGTATCGGTGTGAGAAAACAGAATGCTGTTCGGAAGATGCTTCCTAAACCGTAACCTCTCTGGATAGAGGGCCCAGCGAAGTAGGGGTTCCCCCCTGCTTGCATTGTGTAGTAATGGACGTACGCATTCATCGTTCACGGAAATGGAGTTTAATTGTGGTCTTTCCGTCACTGAACGGCATGAATTCACCGCTATCTGTACGCACTTGGATGGTAACGGTATGGAACGTGCTTAACTGGAGGGGATAATAATCTAAATGCGAGAACTCTCCGTTATTGGAAAACGATACGACACGTAACAGTGGTGCTTTTGTATCGCCCACAATCTGATCCTCGATTAAGTTACAATAGACGAAATAGGAACTGACGCCTCTATATATATCTGCTTGGTACTTAGCGTAAACTCTAAGTCTCTGCCTAGTTTTTCGAAACCTAACATCTGACCAAGCCCTGTTTTTGGGAAGCGAAGGTAAACTGAAGGATCGATTTCGATAGACACTATACCTATGGAGTTCACTTTTGTGTCGAGTTGGGGGGGCCAGTTTCATGGTGTTAAGCACCTGGGATGTACTTTTGTAGCTCCCTCGTGGTAGTTTACAGACCTGAACAGCTTCTGCTTTCACACCCCGATATGTGATCGTTCTATTGGATGTTTCTTTAGGCATTGTGATTTCCTTCTTGGAAACCCACTCGCCGACGTGATAATTTCTGAAAATATGTAACCCTCCTTGATCCTCGCTAAATGTCTTATTGAGACCTATAACCCGTGTAAAAACTTTAGGGATTTTCACCACACCATCATTCTTCACCCTTAATGTGAACTGTTCTTTCGTTCCGTCTGTTTTCACTTTCAGTTGAATGTCACTGTTGACAGAATTAACATCATCGATAAGTTTTGAGGAAGTGGTATACTTTTCTTTTAATACTGTCATCGCTCTGACTTCTTTTTTCTTTTTGGGGTACAGTGAGAATATGTTCCATCCATCGGAGATATTATCCCATGAAAGGGGGAAATGTACTTCGGCTAGTGCTACTTCCCATTTGCCTGAGAGAGAAACAACATTAGGCAGTTCCACTGTGAATTGCGACTGAGAATTTCTGGGATGCAGATCCATACTAGCATTACTGGGTAGTGGAAGGAAAAACATCTTGTGAGCTGACCCAACTGTTGAAGCTTTTTGGGTAGCCTAACCATTTGACTAATAACTGACGTTGTCCTCTAACTGTCTTTTGTTTAAGTACCTTTTCGATGGGGTAGACGTCAGGGGGAAGATTATCGTCAAAGTTAACTTTCTGTAACTGTGGTTCGTAAAACATTCCTTCTATCTGCTCACCATCACGGCCTGTCACACTGTACACAACAGGGTTATGCTTCAAAACACGTGTAATAGTAAACACTTCTCTCGTCCAATTCCCTCAGTAACCTTTGCGGAAAGGGTGAGACCCACTGCTCAAAACAACTCTATCTCCGATTTTAAATTTCGGTTTCAGGGTTTTGGTATAGCTGTGGTAGAGTCTATTATACACTTCTTCTTCGTTAGCAAGAGTGACGTTTACAGGGGCCATACCTATAGAACGATGGGTAGTACGATTATACGTAGCCACAATATCGTCGAGTACGTGAATATATTTCTGACTTTTGGAATAAGAAATCCACTTATAAATTTTCTTTCAGTGTCCGAATGAACCGTTCGGCAATAGCTTCCTTCTTTTCTGATCTTGTGTAGAAATTGATACCATGGGATTGGAATAACCGACGAAGAGGAGCATTAGTGAATTCTTTTCCTTGATCGGTGTTAACACAAAATGGTGTTTCTTCTTTGAAAATAGATTTGAATGCCTGCACCACCTCGTTGGATTTTTTGCTTTTCAGTTTTCTGACCCAAGAATATCGCGAGGAGCAATCCACACAAACCAGAAGGTAACGATATCCATCGTTTGAGTCGGCGATAGCCGACAGGTCACCCAGGTCACATTGAAAAGTGTGATTAAGTACGGGAACTATAATTTGGTTCCTCCGAAAATTAAATCTTTGCTATCGATGTCTCGCGTAAGTAGGTTGACTAGCTAGGAATTCGCGCACAACACGTCTTGGTAATGTAGTATGTTTTTGAAGAGCATCAATAGATGCTGAAACTACCTATTACTTTAGGGTTATAATAGTCTGCTAACATTTCTCTATCTCCACAGGTAGGAATGGACAATGTCGAAGACATTGCACTACTTATATTTGTCATCATCATCCTGATAGTGATTATTATTATCTCGGAACAGCAGCATGAGGATAGGAGGATGGAGTGCTTCCACACGTCTGAAAATGTTACTGTTTGTTCATAGATGTACCTTTTTTAAAATTGTTCATTAAAAAGCAGAAATTTTCTTTGGTGTTTGAGCTTTTTTTGATTTTAGGAAATGTGTCAATAAAATGGTTTACACACATAAGTTAAGACAATAATAAAGGGTTAAAAAATATAAGATATACAATAATAAAAAGAGTTTACACACACAATAATAAAAAATATGAGAAGATATACAATAATAAAAGGTTCTATTAAAAATGTATTTTCAGATTGAATCTCTAAGTAAACGAACCTATAAAAGGTTTACACACACACAAGAAAAAAGACTCTGGTGGATTAGTTAATAAATACTGACAAGACAATGAATTTTCTTTTTATCAAAGGATCAATAAAGGGTTAAAAACTATGAGAATACACACGCCAAAGAAAATATACAATAATACTCAATGAACTATGAGAGGACATGGTGTTTTGCCACCCGTAATGCTGAATGTGAGAGAGAGAAAAAAATTAGAATAGAGAAATATACGTGGCGCCATCTAGGGAATAAAATACGAACTAAAAAGAATTCTGTGAGCACGTGGCGCCATCTAGGGTACGAAATAAGAACTAAATATAATTTTCTCACCAGCGCTCGTGGCACAGTATGCAAATGTGTTTAAATCCCTCCAGACTTTATGCAAATGTGTTTAAAGCCCTCCAGACTTTATGCAAATGTGTTTAAACCCCCAACTTATCTACTGATGTGCTTTTTCACGCTTTCATTTGCACTGGGATTCATTGAACTTCTTTTACCAGACAAGGCGTTTCTTTATTCTATTAAATTAAAAAGAAGACGATTAGAAAATGAAGATTAAAGAAGAACGAAAAAATAAGATTAAAAAGAAAACGGAAGACGTACGTGGCACTTTCAGCAGTCCATCAGGAGCTCGGTGTGCATCAGCCAGTGCTGCTTTGTCGGTACATCCTGAGGTACATTACCCCTATCCCTCTTTATGCATCTGAAATTTGGTCATCTGCTCCTGCCTCCCACCTAAAGAAAGTACCTCAGTCTGGAATATTGGTTGCTCAGGTGAACGAACAGGGTGGTGGGCCACACTTTTACCAACTCCAGATTCATCCTCCTAGCTAATCAAGGCACCATTCCCTGGAGACTTATCCCAAAAAAATGTACTCATGCTAGCACGGCTTATCACAGGTCAAATTGACGCTTCATCTATATCTCCATTAATCTCTGACCCAAAGAAGACAAGAGGAGAACATCCTAACTCCTGCCTCCCTCTGTGGCTTATGCTTACAAACATTGATTCCCTTAGGGACATGTTTCCCGCCCATCAGATCTACAATAAATTAGGCATCCACCCTGATAGGCATTGTGAAGACAAGCTCTACAGAAAGGAAATCCTTAAGAACTATACCAGCTATTGAATCTGTGATGATCACCTGCATCTGGACTTTTTTGCTTGCCACATTTATTTCTTTTACTTCTGCCCTGCTGTTTATTATTACAATTTTTTTTTTTATTTTGAGCTTTTCTAAGTTAAATTCTGTAAATATGTCAGGTCAAGCTCGCATGTACTCTGTATGTTGTATGTGTGGTTCCTCGCACCTCAGTATGTAAATTTCACACCCTCCTGGCACATTGCTGTGCCAAGGTAACCCACAGTTTCTTGTGGTAATAAACTGATTATAATAATTATAAAAAAAACTTTATAACATGAGTGGCAAAAACTGCACACGGCTATCACTATTATTAATTATCCATGCGATGAATGCTTCATCGCATGGATCTTTACCACCTGCATCCACGAGTGGCTACTATTTTGAGAGTGGGAAGCTTTTTTGTCTCTGATACAGACGTGCTAAAAAAATTGGCTGAGGTTCTTGATCACATGAATGGTGCATAGTACGGTGCGATGACGATAAATTTTGTCTGACGATTTTAAAACTTTCAATATATAAAAAAAATGCAAAAATAAAAATGGCCTTGTGGTTGGTAAACGGCACTTGTGAATTGGCACAAAATGAGGGCTACTGCTATTTATTATTTAAAATCTAAATACTAAGAGTCTGATCACAAAAACCACATTACTGACAATAATCACAGTTTAAAAATATGAAAATTACATTAAAATTTGCAAAGAAATCATGCAAATTATACTCAACCATGCAAGTATTATAATCTTATTCTCCTTTGCTTTTTATTTGCATATGTATCAATCACTTCATTTATTAATTTTTCTATTAACTCATTTCGGCTTATCTACACTTATCTTCATGCAGTCTTGCAAAATTACAGTACAGATATATATATATATAATAAAAAGATTATAAAATGTATTGTTTATAAGTGACCAAGTCATCTTGTTTGTGGTATACAAAGGAAGAATTAGTCACAAGTAGAATTGCTGTGAAAAAAACAGGGAATCTGAAAACCATAAATGAAACTGCTGACAATTGAAAAAGTGCTTGCTTAGGCTTCCCTCTCTCTGCCCAAACATCGTTTAGCCCTTCCTTTGAAAGATGCGGGACGCTTTCTAATTACAATAGCATCCATCAGGAACCAACTCAGGTGAATCCTGAGTGTTGACATTGAAGACCGACATCTGGTGGGCAGGCCTTCGTCGAGCAACACAGAAGACAACATTTGGCGCATTAGGAGCATCGTTCTTGAAAACAGGCGAGTGAAATTGCACAAATAGTGAACGTGAGTAAGTCGACTGTTCATGATGTCCTTGGCTTTTGAAAGGTGTGCTGCCGCTCGGTGCCCCAACTGTCAGAGGATTTTCTCGTTCGCATAGTCACATCAGACGAAACGTGGGTTCATCACTTTACCCTGGAGAACAAACAAGGCTCCACGACCTGGAAACATCCACAATCTCCACAACGGGAGGGGTTCACTCCGACAGGCATCCCCTCTATTAACCTGGACTGGCTCTTTGTGCCATGGACGAATGCTGGAATGCCCCTTCCTGGTGGGGGGACCTTCTAGTAACTGAGGCCAGACGAACATCACTGTTCTCACGATGCCTACAAAAAAAAAAATTATGATGTTAGGGTCCCCCGTAAATGATTACATCTACCCATATATTTATTTTGTCTGTAAATTGCGTGTGTTCTTTGGTCGATTTGCCTGGTTTCTGGGCGAAAAAACCCGTTTCTGGGACAAAAAATCATGCTATCTACGCCTGAGAGGAGTGAAAAAAACCCACTAAAGTTCCTCCCGTCATAGACGGGATTCAGACCCGGGCGTTTTCTACCCGGTGTGGGGAGAATGGTGACGATACCGCTGTGCTAACCGCGCAGACTCACGATACCTACAAAAAAAAAAAAAAAAAAATTATGATCTCCTGTAAATTACATCTATCCATATTTATTTTGTCTGTAAATAGCGTGTTCTCTGATCTATTTGCCTGTTTGCTGGACGAAAAAACCTGTTTCTGGGGGGAAAAAACCTTGCTATCTACGCCTGAGACTGACTAACTCAGCCACGGAGTGAAAAAAGCCCACTAAAGTTCCTGTTGTCATCGACGGGATTCGAACCCTGTCCTTTTCCATCCGGTGTGGGGAGGACGGTGATGATACCACTGCTATCTGCACAGACTCACGATACTTACACTGCCGACCAGGCTAGCTGGGTGGATAAAGTGCCTGCCTGGCAACCCAAAGGTCGCAGATTCGAATCCCGCCTTGGGCTTGGATCAGAGTAAATGCAAAAACTTTTGGTGGTGCACTACGGCCACAGAAGCCGATGCGCCGGCAACAACTAACAAAAAAAAAAAAAAAAAAAAAAGATACCTACACTACTCACTACTCACACCCTCATCTGGCCTCGGCAGTTTTTGCTTCTTCACAGTGACACTTAAATTCTGTTCTGTGGGGGACCACTGGTACCGCTGACAGATACCCTGTCCACTGTGTCCTTTTTAGGAATTGGCTGAATATGAGCAAGTTTTCATGCAGAAGGGAAACACCTGTGCAATAAGGATTTTTTTTTTTTTTTTTTTTTGATTTGGTAGTTGTTGGCGCATCGGCTTCTGTGGCCATATTGCACCTCTCAAGGTTTTTGCAGTACTTTGATCCAAGCCCAAGGCGGGAATCGAACCCGCGACCTTTGGGTTGCCGGGCAGGTACTTTACCCACTCGGCTAGCCCGGTCGGCTGTGCAATAAGGAAGTGTGAAAGGTTGACAAAAACCAAGTTCAGGAGCCCAGGATTTGAGAACAGGTGGCTAAGATGCCATCTGTACTCGATCTTGCCATTAGGACTCTTCTAATATCCTTCTATTGCAAGACCAAGGAAGTCGTTGACGAGATTGTATTCGGTATGGTGGGAAGAAATTTGGCAAGGTCCCTGATATAAGATATAGAGAAAAAGTAAGACGCTAATAATAAGGCTTTGTCTTCAGGTGAGGATGCAATAAAATGATTAGGATGTATCAGAGGTGGATGGACAGAAGTTGCAGCTAATTATCTTTGACAGGAGTCCAGAAGGCTAAGCAGTCGTTAGCATTAACTGTGTATGTCGAAAGGTAGTTGTCGAGAAGTGGAAGCAGGGCCGTGCAAATGGGGGATGCATTGGATACGCCGCATCAGGGTCCCCGATCTAGGGGGCTTCAGTCGAGGGCGTCATCAAAGTCTCAACATAAATAAACTAGGCCCCTTAACCCCTTTTGCATCCAGGCACCCAAGAGCCTTTGCGAGTGACAGGATGTTAATGCGTGATTATCACCCCTTCTAGCAGTATGCTGTCCACTTATATGCTAACAGCGTCTTGCGTTCTGCATTCTCAAGAATTCTGGAGGGTTCTTTGTTCATAATAAATTGACAAATGAACCCTTTAAAATAATTTTAAAAATGCAATATCATTTGAGTACATGTGTTTTATTCAAAAACATAAAAGATACACTTTTATCGATTAACTCGTGTACGTTGTCTGATGACGATGAAAAGCGGAACTGTTAGCATTAGTGTAGGTAGAGGCAAATGATGCACGAAAGCAAACTTATATACAGCATCAGCCAAAAGAACCTTCCCATTTCACCCACCCATTCACTCCAGAAATTTGTCTAGTCCAGCCTTGAATTTATTTAAGTTATCAACTTTCACAACGACAGATGGAAGCTTGTTCCAGCAATCAACCATCCGCTAGCTAAAGGCAAATTTCTGCACATCTATTCTACAACTGCCTTTCCTCAATTTGAATTTATGACCCCTCAGGTGCGGAATCTGAGCAAGAGGAAGAATCCAATTAGCATTGAGCTGGCTCAAACTATTCAAGGCCTTATCAAATCAGGTGTGAGGTGACCTCAATCAGGTCACCTCGCAGATGCCTAGTCTCTAGACGCTGCAATTTGCAGAACTTTAGCCTATCTTGGTAAGAACAACCCTTTGTTCCACTCACTAATATCGTTGACCCTCTCTGTACTCGTGCTAACAACTCTACATCATTCCTAAAATGAGGCCTCCAGACCTGTATGCAGTATTCAGGATGTGGCCTAACTATTGCCTTATAAAGGAGATAATCATCTCCTTATCCCTGCTAATAAAACTCCTGTTTATCATTGACAATATCCCATGAGCTACTCTTGCAGCCTGTCTGCACTGCCCAGAAAATTTCATATCTGACTGCACAGTTACCTCCAGGTCTTTTTCATTCTCCACTTCCCTGAGTTAGTACAGTACAGTTGATATGTCACTCTGGGGTTACTGCTACTTATATGCAGTACTTTTGCTACCTCTCAGCCCATCTGCTCAAATTTTCTCAATCCCGTTGCAGTAGCGTACTCTTATTACTGTCATTAACAACCCTGCCAACATTATATCATCTGCAAACTTGGACATTAAGCCTGATATACCTTCATCAATATCATGATAAATATACAAAAACAGTGGACCCAACACCGAACCCTGAGGGACTCCACTAATAATATTAGTCCACGAAGAGCAGTGTGCATTGATCACCACTGTCTTCTCCCACTCAACCAGCCCTTTATCCACAGCAGCAACGTGCCCTTAATACTGCTCCAATTTGTACAGCAGTATTCCATGCGTAACAGTGTCAAACGCTTTCTGAAATCCAAGTATATGATATCAAAATTATTTTTTGCATCCAGTTCCCTTGCGACCCCATCATACTGTTCAATCAACTTGGTCAGACAAGACCTCCCCTTAACAAACCCATGCTGTATCTAGATGAACTATAACTGCGATCTTGTCTAGATGATCCTGCAGTGCTTCTTTAACCAGTGACTCCGTTATTATCCCAGGAACAGGAATAAAATAACAAGTCTGTAATTACTCATTTCACCCTCTGATTCCCCCTTTGTGAATTGGGGATAATTAGGACATCTCCAGTCCGTGGAGACCTGCTCTGAGTCCAATGATGCTCTCATAATCATGGCTAAAGATTTGCCTACTTCCTTTGTCGCCTCCTTTTAAATTTTAATATAACTGGATAGATCCCATCCGCCCCAGTTGCCTTTCTTAACTTCAACAATATCTTCTCCACTTTGCTCTCAGTTATTACAAAGTCGTTTAGTTCCCTGTTACAGTTTGTTAAACTTTTGGCATTTTTATGCAAAATACTCATTCGGAATACCAGACTGAGGATACTTAACCACATGAGAAAAACTTAACCATATCATTTGTACACATGCTCTAATAATTTGTTTAATTCTTCCTAAAATTTATTCCCACCACCATCTGTACTTTTCTGGCTACGTGTGATGTCAAAATTATTTTTTTGCAACCAGTATACCTTCGTTAGTGCATCACAGTATCCAACAATAATAGTAATAGTATTCGTGATATAGTGCAAGGTAGCCACAGGCTTTTGCTGCACTGGCAAAAAAAGAAAAGAAAAACCAATCAAGTAGATAAGATAATACAAATTATATCCTTCCCTCCTCATACAGGTAAATATCCAGTTGGCCTTTGAATTTATTGAAATTGTCAACCTCAACTACCTGCGAGGACAACTTGTTCCAGCTATCAACGACTTCTTGGCTAAAAGAAAATTTCCTACAATCTAATCTTCAACTCCTGTAATTTGAATTTATGACCCCTAGTTCTAGAATTCTTTATAACAGCGAGAATTCCACCATCATTAATTTTACTAATCCCTCTCAGAACCTTATAAACCTCAATCAGGTCACCTCTAAGGAGCCTGGTTGCCATGCTCTGTAGCCCACATAATTGGAGTCTTTCCTCATACGGTCGTCCTTCTGCCGATCTGACCATTCCAGTTGCCTGCCTTTGGACCCTTTCAAGAAACTCGATGTCATTTTTCAGATGAGGTCTCCGTATTTGAACACAGTATTCCAAATGTTGTCTTACAATTGCTTTATACAGTGGGATTATGACCTCCCTATCTTTACAGGATGGCGTTCGATAAATCATCGATAGGACACCATAGGCTTTCCTGGCTGCTTGTTTACACTGTTCAGAAAATTTCGTAACTGCCCGTACTGTAACTCCCAGATCCCTTTCCTCCTCCACTGTTCTTAATTCAACCCCACCAAGTGTATAATTTATTTGTGGGTTGCTATTACCCAAGTGTACGACCTTGCATTTAGCAATCACAATGGGCAGACAAGATCTCCCCTTAACAAATGTGTGCGCTTATATGACAATCGCCGCATTCTTGCCAAGATGACCTTACATTACTACTTTAACCATTGATTTCATTACACTTCCTCTTCCTTTCCGTTGGGGCGTAGACAGGGCAGGATTTACATATACGCTAAACAAGCTACAGCTGAGGGCTTCACATTACAAGAGGCCTCCCTCCATCTTAAAAAAAATCCTTTTTTAATATTGTTAAAGGTGAACCGTAAGGTGGAAGGGCCTCAAACGTGTTATATCCTAGGGCCACAATAAGTTTCAATCCAGCTTGGGTGTAGAGGTACTGTTCAGTCTTTCCATGTTGTACTTTTCATTAAAAATAATTCCGGTAACCTAACACACCAACGTCCGTCAGCAAGACCTTATTAAATTACCTTCTAATGCCTTGTTTCATGAAGTCGAAAGTTAATGACCGAACGAGGTCACTGTTTGTTTTTATTTGTATCATTACGTTTAAAAAAAAAAAGCGTCATTGGTTATCAACTATACAACCTGAATTTTACAGTTGGCATTGAAATTTATGTTTCCCTTTGGCAATCAGTGGCATCGCTTTCTGTTCAAAGCGAACCTTCAGCGTTTCTTGGAGGTAGCAGTGACCTGTTTAATGTGCACTATTGACCAAGTGACCTATTTTATACTCGCTCTTTACTTGATTCTAAGAATTGTAGCTCTAAACTTCTCTTCACTTTCTACATTGGAAACATAATTAAGAATTATAAGGTACAGTGAGTGAATTCAATGCAAAAGTTCTTTCCCACAACAAATGAGGTCCTTATCAATTTGAAATCTAGATGTACACTAATCCAGGAAAAATGTGACATTCAATTTTTTGTTTGGTGCATTAAGTTCAAATAAGTGTCTTCGCGGATAGCATAATGGATATAAATCACCGCCCTCCCACACCGGAAAAGACTTCACTTCGAATCCTGTCAATTAGGCAAAGCGCGGCTGAGTTAGTCGGTGTCAGACGAGGACTGTATGGGTTTTCTCCCAGAAACTCGGTGTTTCACCCAGCAAAAAGCAAACCGACCGAGGAATGCAAGCAATTTACAGGTACAATATACTGACACTCCATAGCCTTAGTTGCTGCGGCGCTTAACAGACACCTAACATAACCTAATCTTCAAATAAGGAAAAATTCACCAATTTGAAATGAAAACGTTTAAAAAATTTACACACTTGGAAAATGCCTCTATACTGAATAAAGCATAAACTCCTTTTCCTTCTTTTTAAAGTCGTGTGCATGAATTATTAGCTACAAATTACCTTGGAACTAATAAATCATGCATAAGGCTTTAAGAATGAAGCAATGCAAATATTATTTCCGTTCATAAATAAATAAATAAATAAATCTTTATTGTGAAGTAGATTTACAGCACAATATCCCATCACGGCGACGAGCGCCAGGGGTTCACATATAGATAACATAAGTACAAATTCAAATGGCTACAAAATATAGCGAACACATACAAAAGGCTACAAAATACAGATTACAAATGCAAAAAGAAATACAAATACATCATCAAAACAAGGAGCTGAACACAAATAAAGAAAAACAAATACAAGTTGGCAGTGATTCAGGTTTCAAGAGCTTTGATAAACTTGTGTCTGTCCTTCTTTTTACTTATTATGGTGTCGATGTCGGCGTCCACACGGTTGAGGGCAGCGAGCATCTGCTTGGCCAGAAATCTTTCGGTGAGTACAAGCCTGTTGTGGTGAGCCACAAGTGCTGGTACCGACCTTAGGCTTGGCTGTGGAATCCTCCAAGAGCAAGCATTCCAAATATTTGGAGATGATATTTGGCCTGAGATGAGTTTGGCTGTGAAGACCAGCCTCTTTTCAACGATCAGGAACTTCAACCTCGGGATGTCGAGTGCTTGTGCCATCATGGTAGTTGTGGTAGCGGGAGGTAGCCGAAGCTTGTTATTCGCCCATTTCAGTAGCCAGTATTCAGCAGTGTACACCCGCTTAAGGTTTGTATGTGCAGCAGAGGCCCATATTTCTGCACCATAGAGAATGGCAGGGTAGACGGTGGAGGTGATGAACCTTTTAACAGTGGCAGGATGTCGGACGTGTAGCAGCTGCTGCTTTGAGATCCACCGTAGACGAGAAAATCTGGTACTGAGTTTGTCGATCTGGTGGACAAAGGACATCTTTTGGTCGAACAGAACGCCAAGGTCTGTGTGCGAGGGTACGTTTGGTATTCGTACCCCTGCGAGTGAAACGTTGAGTACTGTCGGCATGGATTTAAGGGAGAATATAACCTGAGCAGACTTCAGAGGGTTGATTTTTAGATTGAAGTTTGCCAGGTACAATTCTAGATCCTTAAGTTGGGAATTGATCCTGTTGCTAAGCTGGGCGGGGTCGTCGCCAGGGTTAATTGGAGTCAGCAGTTTGAAGTCATCGGCATAGCATAGGAGACCATTCGTTGAGGCAATAATGGGCACGATGATGGCTGTGAACAGGACACCAGACAGGACACCCCCCTGCGGTACTCCAGCAGTAATGTCGCAGGATAGGGTATGTTGCTGCCGATGGAGAATAAGTATTCTGTGACTGAGAAGTGATTCCAAAAAGCACAGCATATCACCTCGAATGTGAAAATTCTCCTTAAGTAGGAGGAGCAAGGCCGGAATCGACACGGCATCAAAGGCTGCGCTTATGTCGAGGTATGTGGTTGCTAGCTCAGCTCTTTGTTCGAATGCTGAGAGAATGCGTTCTGTGGTGGCTGCCAAGTTAGTGATTGATGATTTTCCTGCGATAGCATAATGGATTTCAGGTGGTTTCGTCTGGAGGATTTGTTGCTGAACCAAGCCTTGGTGTGTTTCAGGGTGAATTCTGTTCCACTTGTTAATTCTGTCTAGAAAAGAGTCAGCAAAGGCATCCAAAGCATTGACCTTCAGTTCTGCGGTTGCTTTTTTTTTTTTTTTTTATATATCCTCAACATCCTGAAATATCTTTCCTTTGAGAGAAGTTTTCACCTTGGGAAAGAGAATGAAGTCCGCTGGTGTTAGATCGGGAGAGTAAGGCGAATGGTTGATCTATATAATGCCATGTTTCGCCAGAAATTCCTTCAAAACAAGTGTGGAATGGGCAGTTGCATTGTCGTGCAACAAAAACATTGCCTTTCTCTCGAAATTGTGGCCTCACCCCCGGGAAATGTGCTTCAATAATCTTTGAAGCGCCTGTAAGTAGAACGCAGCATTGACTACCATCGCACCCTGTTTGTTGAAAAACATGAACAGCAAAGTCTTGATCCTAGACTTCTGTAAACAAGACTTTTTGGGCATTGCTCACGATTTTGAAGTCATTTGTATGCTCTGATACTTCGTATCTGGGTCGTACTGAAACACCCAACACTTATCTACAGTGACAATACAGTCGAGAAAATTAGGATTCTTTTGACAAGTCAGGATGAAGTCTTTACATGAAGGCACTCTTCACTGCTTCTACTCATTCGTGAAGCTGTGTGGCACAAATTTTGCACAGGCCGTTCGTTCCCTAACTCTTCAGGCAGAATTTGACGAATCGTCTCTTTATTCATATCTAACTCATCATTCTGAGGATCAAACTAGGATCTCTTGCCACAATTTCACGAACTTTTGCATTTCTTGGATCATAGTGAACATCCACATCCCTCTTTGAACCGCTTATACTACTCAAACACACTACTACCATTTAACGTTTCACACATTTCCGTTGAGGTTTTCCCAGTTTAAAGCAAAATTCGATAGTCGTTCGTTGCTCCATCGCCAAATCGTGACACGGAACGTTAACGCTACTGACTAAACTGATTGTTACTTGCGGCCTCGTGGGTGGCACAATTGGTAGAATCGCCGTCCGTCCTTCCCACCCCGGGTGGAAAAGACGCGTCCCATCGATGACGTGAGGAATTTGTATGAACCTTTTCACAACGTGGCTAAGTTAGTCGGTCTCAGGAGAGGGTATCACGGCTTTTTCTCCCGGAAACTCGGGTTTTTCGTTCAACAAGCAGAAAATCGACTACAGAACACACGCAATTTACAGACAATATACAGTACAAACTGCGCAATATGGCTTCAGTCACTGATGCACCTAAAATTAAAATTTAAAAAAAACCTTGTTACTTGCAATTTATCAGCCTACTGGGCAATCTCTGTACCACTGGAGGAAGTTTGTTTGATGGAGGAAGTTTGAACTACATAACACTTCCGTTTATTTTGAAGCCAATAGAACATGACAGCAAATAAAGTTCATGAACTTTACAAGTTTTAAGGGGCTCAAAAGTAAATGGATATTTCATACACTGGTGTGCAAAACTTAAGGACCAGTCAGGTTTTCACCTGTAACTTCTCATAGAAGTGGCCTGGATATGGGAAGAGCATACCAAAGGAACCTCGTGAGGTACAGAAATGATGAAGAAAACAACACCGACACAACAACGGAAAAAATGGCACAAAACCTCTGTCGCTCAGGCTTCTAGATTCCATTCAAAAGAGGGCAGTTAGGTTAATTAATGACTCATCTCTAGAAGAGTCTCTCCACTTTCTGTCTCAGACGTTCAGGTTCTGTTTCTGATGCGTGTCTTTTCTATATATACTTCCAAGGAGCACTGTCCTTCTGGATTGGCTTCCATAATTCCTGCTTTCTCTTCCAAACCAGTCCGAACACGTGCCATAACCAGTCAACATCCCTTTACTGTCCAACTTCTAACTCACAGAACCAATTTCTCTTCTTCCTCGTTTATTCATTCAGCTTCAGTTTTCTGGAACAACCTCCCTTCATAAATATTTCCTGAAATTTACAATCTACAGAAATTCAAGTCTAATATTAACAAGTATCTTCTTTCATCTTCTCAGCCTTCAACACATACACGGTACTAAGTATCAGTACCTCTGGTGCTTCGGGTTTTCATTAAAAAAAAAAAAAAAAAAAAAAAACATAATATCCAGTGTTTCAGCTACAATTATGGATACCTATGTGATACAAATGAAAAAAAAGTTATTACTGTATATGCGGCGGACGGATAGCCAAATAAATAATAATTGTTGAAATTTTCTTTGTCCGATATTAATGAAATCTGGAATGGCTGCAAATATCTTTCTTAAAGGCCCAAATACATGTATTAAAAAAGAAGGGAAAAAATCATGAAAATTCATCCACTTGGAGTCGAGTTGTTACATGAGGACGGACAGACAGTGAGGCATAGTGAAGACAACAGATGCATTATGCATATATGCTAATGTGCTTAAAAAGGTAAACGCTACTTAATGAATTGAACTCCTTTCTTACTCCAAATTTAGCAACCATTCCTTTGTTTTTTCTTCTTCTCACTTCTGGTTTTTTTGTTTGTTTTTTTTTTTCCTTGTGTTTCTTTTAACTTTTAGATAAAACTGATAAGTGCTACTGTTTAGGGTTGCCGGATTTATTTTTTTTATAATACGGGACAAATACAAAAATAATATTTATTTAAAATTATTAAAATATAAATCATCCTGAACAAAGAAACCAAATCAACATAAATTATATTAATAACAAAATGAACAGAATACATATTCTCATAATAAAAAAACAAGACAATTTTATTAAAATTGGTGTATTTTGAAGCTGCCTTTGCATTTTTTTAATTCTTATTTTTTAATAGGCACTTATGATATTCAAGGTAGGATGTTAATATTTATTAAACACTGGAGTACGGATTCGACGGTCAATATGTCCAGTCTGTTTCTTTATATTCATTTGCATATTTTCAATAATTCGATGTACGGATCCTTAATTCGATGTTTTAAAGCAAGTTTTGCGATTTTTCATGACATGTTTCTTCATCCAATTGTCTAAATTGCACTACGGCTCTACTTCAATCATTTTGAAGAAAAAAAAAAAAAAAGCTGGATATAAATGATCAGTCATAAATGATTTATATCAGTCATAAATCATTTATATCCAGCTTTTTTTTTTCTTTTAAATGAAAGCAGGTTTTCTCAAGTTGCTCCCGACTTGGAACTGATGTAACGTCCAAGTAAATGTATCAAAATGGTCAAGAAGGATTGTCCAGTTTTTTAAAATAATTATAACAAGTTGAATAGAAATCTTCCACTTCAGAAATTTTGTCTTCATATTTTGAGAAATTTCATCTCTATCAAGAATTAATTTGACATTTAACGGTCAAAATTTAGTTGATATTCCGCCTTTTGTAAATTCTAGAGTTTCTCTCAATAACACTTCCCCCCTCTTCAATTTTTAATATTTTTCTGTTGAATACGCTCTGCATGCTAAGGATTACGTACAGGTAACATCATTTAACGTATTTTTTTTCTTCGGAATTAAATATTTGAGCGCATTTGATAATTCTTTCCACTGCATTTTCTAATGAAAGTCACCGCGTGTTTGAATGGGAAAGACAAGTCTGATATTCTGTATCAACAGAGTCACAGCATGCCTTAAAATTTTCGCTTCGAACTATGTAAAAACTAAACAGTTTTAAAATTGGTTCAGAATCAACTGAGATTACAGTTGCAGATTGCATGCTGTAGGTAACACATGCGCTGGACATCCAATTCCCTCTAAGTTTTCGTTCACAGAAATTTTAAATTTTGAGAACATATTGTTCGTCCAATGGCGAAATCGCCTGCCAAAATTTGTTTGAATTATCTCCGCAATATGCAATAAATTGTTTTTGAAATTTATACCTGCGTTTTGCGGACTTTCTTTGCAAAAGCTGTGATAGTGTTCGAAGTTTCATTAGGTATTGAACAAACGCGTAACACTTCAATTTGCAAAGCATTTTCGCGAGTAAAATGTATTATTAATGGAAAGAACATTTCCGCATTGTGGTTACTTGCATCAGTAGGTTGCTTCAACAGAACTGTGTTCCATTGATATCATTCGTAATTTTTGTAGCAGCGCACAGTGCTAATACATTTTTGGTTACAGTAAATTACATTTTAAATTATTAAATTATGGGCGTAATTTAAACTGAGAGCAAAGTGGAAGAGAAATTGTTGAAGTTAAACATAAGAAAGGCACCTGGGACGGATGGGGTCTATCCAGTTATAGTAAAAGAGGCGGCAAAGGAACTAAGCAAACCCTTAGCCAGAATTATGAGAGCATCCTTGGACTCAGGAGAACTCTCTACGGACTGGAGATGTGCAAATGTATCCCCAATTCACAAAGGGGGATCGAAGGGTTACACGATTAATTACAGACCAGTTAGTTTAACTTCCGTTCCGGCGAAAATAATGGAGTCACTGTTTAAAAATGCATTGCAGGATCATCTAGACAAGACTGCAGTAATAATTCAGACACAGCATGGATTTGTTAAGGGAAAGTCTTGTCTGACAAATATGATTGGGTACTATGATGCGGTTACAAAGGAACTGGAGGCAAAAAATAATTTTGATATCATATACTTGGATTTCAGGAAAGCTTTTGACACTGTTGCGCATGGAAGACTACTGTTAAAATTGGAGCAGTATGATATTAAGGATAAGTTGCTATAACGGATAAAAGATTGGTTGAGTGGGAGAAGACAGAGAGTGGTAATCAATGGACGTTGCTCTTCGGGGACTAATGTTATTAGTGGAGTCCCCCCAAGGTTCGGTGTTAGGCCAACTGTTGTTTTGTATATTGATCAATGCTATTGATGATGGTATATCAGACTTAATGTCGAAGTTTGCAGATGATACAGAGGTTGCAGTGTTGTTAATGACAGTAATGGCAGTGTGCTACTGCCATAGGATCTAGAAAATCTGGGAAGATGGGCTAAGAAGTGGCAACTGAAGTTTAACATTGGAAAATGCAAAGTACTGCATATGGGTAGAAATAACCCCAGAGAAACCAACTGTGTGGTACTACACTTAGGGTGGTAGAAAATGAAAAAGATCTGGGATAAATTGTGCAGTCAGGTATGAAGTTTTCTGAGCGATGCAGACAGGCTGCCAGAGCAGGTCATGGGGTATTGTTAATGATATACAGGAATTTTGCTAGTAGGGAAAAGGAGATGATTATCCCTGTGTATAAGGCAATGGCCAGTCCACGTGCAGATCTGGAGGCCTCATTTTAGGAAGGACGTAGAGTTGCTTCAGCGTGTACAGACTTCTCTGTAAATCCCCTCATCAATCTTGTTGCCGAAGTACAACAAGATTGGTGAGGGGAACGATGGGGTTCCTCTTACCAAGAAAGGCTTAAGTTCTGCAAATTGCAGCGGCTGGAGACTAGGCACCTATAAGGTCTTGGATGGGTTGAGCACGCTGAATTCTGATGAGATTCTTCCGCTTGCTCAGATTTCGAACCTGAGGGGTCATAAATTCAAATTGAGGAAAGACAATTGTACAATAAATGTGCGGAAATTTGCCTTTAGCCAGCAGGTGGTTAATTGCTGGAACAAACTTCCATCTGTCGTTGTGGAAATTGATAGCTTAAAGAAATTAAAGGAGGAACTCGACAACCTTTTAGAAGGAATGGATGTGTGAAATTGGTTTTTTTTTTTTTTTTGGCTGATGTTACATAAGCTCATACAGTTGCTTTCTTGCATCACATATCTTCATTACTACACTGGTGTGCAAAACTTAAAGACCAGTCAGGTTTCCACCTGTAGCTTCTCATAGGAGTGGCCTAGATATGGGAAAAGCATACCAAAGGAACCTCGAGAGGTACAGGAATGATGAAGGAAACAACACCGACACAACAACGGAAACAAAACGGTACAGAGGGACTATATTCAAAAATGGCAACATGGCACTGGCTGCCATGTTGCCATTAGATGCATCTTTGGCAGTGATGCATACAGATGCATCACTGCCAAAGATGGAACAAAGGGAAGAGGTAGCCCTCAGTAAGAGATATGGCCACCCCTAATGTCGATGTGGGCTCTGCACCGCCTGTCCATACTTAGAACAATGTTGCTGATAAGTTCTTGCGATAACATCGTCTATTCCTCTGTCATTTTCTGGTGGGTGTGGACGTGCTAATAGGCGTCTCCCCAGAGCGTCCCATATGTGTTCGATTGGATTTAGATCGGTCGGGGGAAACGGGCAGGCCAATCCATACGAACAATGTCCTCACTTTCCAAAAGCATATCAACAGCCGTAGTGAGATGGGGTGTGGCGATATCTTCCATAAACACGAACTCGGGGCCAATGGCACCTCCGAACAGACGCACATGGAGAAGTATTACCTCAGAACAGTAGCGTGCACCTGTTACAGTACCGCCTTCCAGTATGTGGAGTTGTGTATACGTCCATTCAAGATAACGCCTCCCCAGACGAGAACACCTCGACCGCCATATCGTTCTCTTTCAGTGATGTTTGTGGGGGTGATACCGTGTGCCAACCTCTCGCCAGATCAGCTGACGTCCAGAATCGCTGCTGAGACTGAATCTACTCTAATCAGTAAAGAGTACCTTATCCTATTGCGCTGCTGTCCAGTCCTTGTATTCGATGCACCACTGTAAACGGTGTCTTTGATGGGCAGGTGTTAAAGGGACACAGCGTACTGTACTGGCAGTCGAGCAAACAGTCCACCTTTGTGGAGACGCCTGGCCACAGTAATCCGTGATATCCTGCGTCCTGTGCAGCTGGTTTGCAATGGATCCCGCTGTCTGGTGTCAGTCCCTCTTGGCCCGTGGACGGTCCCCACTGGTCCTTCGAACAGCTTTACCTGTCGTTCTGAAGGCCGACCACGCACGTGAGACGATGCTATGGGCGATACCGAACTCTGCAGCCACACTCCTCGCACTTTGACCTTTCTCGAGCTTCCCAATTATTCGACCCCGGGTAAAGTCATTCAGATGTTATCTACTGGCTATTCCGTTGTCTGTAGTACTGTATGAAACCAATCTGTAACGATCGTGCTCACCATTCGGTAATTTTCACATAACAGCTGAACTGCTGCTTTTATATGTTTATGTGAGCCCTCTCATCACGATTCAAATTTTTGCATGTGCACCAGCTTTCAACTGAACGGCCACAGTTATGCAAATCGCCACAGGCTGTTTCGTTTGATTTCGTGGTTGTAACCTTTAGAAATAGTGTTGGTCCTTAAGTTTTGCACACCAGTGTACTACTACTACTACATCGAAACTGGATACAGTATAGCACACAACTTTTTTTGATACGTGGTGCCCTGGCGGTTGATGTGTTAAGGTGTTTGGTTGGTTTGTTATCAGTATTTAGCATTAAATCATAAATTTAATGCTAAATACGGATTACGGATGCATGTTTGCACGGTGTACAGGTCAGCAAAATCAGGACAGTGTGCATAATCCATTTTTCGCTTTGTTTTCGTATCAGTTAAATGGGTTGGCTGCTCTTTCCGAGGGTCTTAAAGATTTACTTCCATGTCGGAAAAGGCAGCTTGCCTGACCTCTACTCCCCCCCTCTGCTGCTGGATTAATAGACTTCCCTCCCCCTTTTTCCGTTGGATTAAAATCGGGAAAGTATTTTTCCGATATTGTGCACTTTACACGATTAGACCACATTTTGTGTGAACTGTGACGCATGGGCGCATTAAGGCGTCTGCTTGTGGGCTCGCGCCTGCACAAATACATGCGAATATGCTCAATACATAGTTTTGAGTTGAGCACTGAGCGAAAAGCCATAACGATACAGCTTTTCTAAAATTTCATTTAAGACAATAAAAATATTTTTATCTGACTTCTTAAAAATAAGAGACAACTGGACGGAGTGAAATAAGGGAAATGAGGGACAATCCCCTCATTTCCCTTATTAAAATAAGGGAAATGAGGAACGTCTGACAACCCTACTATAGTTTAATCCAAAATTTTTATTAAAAGATCAATTTAAATGTTAAATTTATTCCAAATTATTATTATTATTAATTTTAATTTACATTTGCCCTTGGGCATCCAGGAGCCGAGTTGGGGGTATAAAGTAGATAACATATTTGCATCCAGTTAACAACGAATGCGACTTAGTATCGGTCATTAGAATAACTGTTTAAATAATTAAATCTGTTCTTGTTCTATTAATTTTAGTCTTGTTTATGTTTACATTTTCAAATTTCATATATCTCGCCTGCTTGTTCTGAAGCATTAAAACGTTTTGTTCATCGAAAACAGGCCTCTATTGCGGTGTATTCAACATTACTTGCACAACGACCCGAGCCATTTCTCACTTTAAAACAAAATACGGGGAAGAAAGCGGAAATGTGTGAATGTACGATCTGAACCTCGGCTAATACCGAAAGCCTTGACATAATAAGAAAGGAGGCATTGGGGTTCGTCAGCCTTGTTTACCTCATCTGCTCGTGTCTATCACCGCCCTTGGCTTCAAAAAATATTATTTCACTCGGGTAGTTTCGCTTTCGTTTGTGTTTTGCTCCAACCAGGAACACATTCCATCCTTGAATTACAGCCTCGGTTCAAGGAATGGCGCCACGTGTTCGATCGGCATCGCTTTTATTACAACCGTAATTGTAAGTTATTAAAAGGTAATGATAGTCTGCATGCAGACCAATGCTTTGCATACTGGCTACACTACATTACCAAAAATTGACCTGACACCTGCCACGGACTCCTTTTTCATTAGGCACTGTGCCTAAGACTACGAAGTTTTTAGGGCTAACTTTTTCGAAAGAAAAATAGTGACCCGAAAAAATAATTAAAATAGAATTCAATGATTTTATTCCAACAAATTTTAAAAAATTTTTTGATATAATATTTAATAACGTGTCCTTTGGCTTTATTTAAATAAAAATAAACGTTCTGTTTATACTCTAACAGGACCACATAAGGCAGAGGACTTTACAATTAATCATATTGCCTTACAGTATTTACCATGGTCAACTCAAGCGCGTATGCTACTGCACCATCACCCGACAACGCTGCACTGTAATATGTCGTCGGTAAAGTGCAATTCGTCAAATTCTTTTGCAATCGTATTTAGGAGCGATGAAACGCCTGTTGCGAAGAATTGGATGAGTCAGACCAGACTTTCACGAAAAGAACTAGCTTTTGTTGCACGACAATGCACCTACACATTCCGCGTTAATCGTTTGAAGATTTCTTTCGCAAGCGATTACGGCGATCAACAAATTCTCCCCACCTACGTCTAAATTTGTCTCTGGCTGACTTTTTTCGCTTTCTGAAGTATATGAAGGTGAAAAGGAAGCGACTTCGTTGCAAACCAACGTCAAAAAAGAACGTCCCGAACCATTTCAAGGGGAAAACTTTGGAGGAATTTCAAGAATGCTTTCAACGATTAAAAGAGAACTGTAAAATGTGTATAACTTATTTTAACTACTTATAATAACTTATTTTTTACGAACAGTTGCTTTTCTAATTTTTTTTTTTTTTTCGGATTTGTCTCGTTAATTTTCAGACACGTTGTGTCTCTTATATGTCTTTTATATATATATATATATATATATATATATATATATATATATACTGGTCGCAGGAAGGAGTCAATGTGAACGGAGAGTACCTAAACCATTTACGATTTGCAGATGACATTGTGGTCATAAGCCACGATCCCAAAGAATTAGAGGAAAATCTTAATCAGTTATGCACAGTTAGTAAGGATTTTGGACTAAAGATGAATATGGCTAAAACAAAAGTAATGATGAACAAGTATGCCACGGAAAGGGAAATAATGATTGAAGGAGCAGTAATTGAAAAGGTGGAGTCATATACTTATTTGGGACAAGTTATTAACTGTAATAATGATAAATGGCTGGAAGTCAAGAGAAGAATACATTTTGGATGGATAGCATTCAGGAAATATAGTCACATACTGAAGAGCAATATCTCAGTTTGTCTGAAACGTAAAGTAATGAATCAATGTATACTCCCCACCATGACTTATGGAAGTGAAACTTGGGCACTCACCAAAAGAATGGAAGAGAAGCTGAGAACTACACAGCGAAGAATGGAACGAATTATATTTGGAATCGGACTGTTAGATAAGAAGAGAAACACATGGATTAGGCAGCAAACTCAAGTAAAGGACATTCTTATCAAAACTAAAGAACTAAAATGGTCTTGGGCAGGACACATAGCTCGAAGACATGATGACAGATGGACTAAGAAAATAACAGAATGGTACCCAAGAGGAGCTAGAAGAAAACCTGGAAGACAAAGGCGGAGATGGAGAAATGAAATTCATGAGTTTTTGGGTAGTAAATGGATGGCCAGTGCTCAAAACAGAAGGAACTGGAAAGTTGCTGGAGAGGCCTTCATCCTGCAGTGGATTGAAAATGGCTGATGATGATGATATATATATACCAAGTGGTTATAAAATAAGTTTCCCTATTCAGGAGACCCTAGTGTCAAAACTGTTAGAGATAGCGCTGTGAAAATCGGCGGGTACGTCATTTAGGGTACTTCAAATGTCCGCCACCATGGGAGAAACTGGCACTGTAAACATGAGATGGAATATTCAAATTAGGATTAGATTTTAATATCAGAACTTAGAAATCTACAAATATTGTTCTATGTGCTCCCCTTCACTCGAGATGACATCTGACTGCGTGCGACACAGTTTCGCGTAAAATCTCATTTTAGATGGCGAATACATGCTGTTTAAATGCTTGCTTTCAAATCAACAAGCGTCTGCATGCAGCCACGGTAAACTCTGTCTTTCAGGTATCCCCATAACCATATATCACAGAGATTGAGATTTGCTGATCGGGCTGGCCAGAACTGCCGAAAGTCTCTAAAAATGATGCGATATTTCCGAATGTTGAACGGAGCAGTTCCTTCACTTGTCGGCCAACGTGGAAAGGAGCACCATCTTGCATGAACACTACAGTCTTCAAGCATTGCCTTTCTTGCAGAGCGGGAATAATGTGATCTCTTAGAAGAGCGCAGTACCGTGCACTAGTTACTGTACACCTTAAGGGAGGGGGGAGGTGTAGACTCTTCAAAGAAAAATGGTCCAATTATAAACTCTGCTGTAAATCCACACCATACTGTAACGTATGGACTTTGTAGTGGTCTTTCATGCATAGCAGATGGACGATAAATTCCCCATATTCTGCAGTTTTGTGCATTTACAGCTCCACGAAATGTGCCTCATCAGACCACAAGATCAGTTGAGCCCATTATCGTCAAGTTCCATACGACCCAGAAATCGTACAGCAAAGTCTATTCGTTGTTGCTGATCACAAGACTTTAGTTCTTGCACTACGTGAATCTTGTATGGGAACCAGCGTAATATTATTCTAAGCACTTTACGTACAGTAGACCAAGGAAGGTTCAAGTCTCTTGACACACCTCTGGCACGTGTGTCAAACACTACCAGGCACTACTGACTGGTAGTGTTTCGCATTCTGACCATTGCAACCGCCACTTCATCCACTATCTCCGTTACGATACGTGGGTCATCTGGTCCCCTGCTTGGAATTACACTAACTCCCCGGTCGGTCGCTTCAAATTTCTTTATTAGTTTTCTAAGCCCCACTGACATCAAAGGTCCTTTACACAAACCTTTAAGCTTCCGATATTCACGTAGTACTGCATTAGCGTTACTATTATTCTAGTGGAACAGTTTTAAAGAGCACATTCTTTTTTGTAAGAGCCATAATGATTATTGACGGTGGCGTTGACCATTCTGCTTTTATCTAACAGGATGTCATTTGCGTAAGCAGCATGTCTTGAAATAAATGACAACTTTTACATGTGTGTAGCGCTAGGTGTGTAGGTACAGAAATTATGAAGGAAACAACACCGACACAACAATGGAAACAAAAGGTACAGAGGCACTTCATTCAAAAATGGCAACATAACACTGGCTGCCATGATATAGATGCATCACTGCCAAAGATGGAACAATGGGAAGAGGTGGTCCTCAGTAGGAAATATGGCCATGGGCGTCCGCAGGGGGGGCAAAGTGGAAACTTTCCCCCCTGCGATCGAGTAAAAAATTCCACAAATTATAATCGTAAAAGTGATTGAGAAATTTATATGCATTATGTATATGTTCTTGTATTGATGCAATACTGTATTCTATAATCTACTGGTGAAAAAAACCCCCAAAAAATTAAATAATTAAATAAAAATTTATTGATGTAATTATTTGTCTCCAAGCTTTGCCCACCCCTGGAAAATTTTCTGTGGACGCCCATGGATATGGCCACCCCTAATGTCGATGTAGGCTTTGCACCGCCTGTCCATACTTAGAACAATGTTGTTGATATGTTCTTGCGGTAACATCGTCCATTACTCTGTCAGTGCCATTTTCAGCTGGTGAACATTTTCTGGTGGGTGTGGACGTGCCGCCAGGCGTCTCCCCAGAGCGTACCATATGTATTCGATGGGATTTAGATCGGTGGAACGGGCAGGCCAATCCATACGAACAATGTTCTCACTTTCCAAAAGTATATCAACAGCTAGCAGTGCGATGGTGTGTGGCGGAGGGTTTATTTTAATGTTATTTATTATCTTTTTTTTATTTACCTTATATCTCACAGAAGATTTTTCTTGGGTGCCCTCACACCTACAAAGGCCCCACCTTTTTGCCACCTGACTGCTATACTCTGTATATATAACAGAAGATTCTCAAGACCTTGAGTGTAATTTCTTTTGATTCCCTTTAATCAGTGACCGGGATTCTCTCACTAAATTGTGTGAGAGCAAACTCTTAACTAGGCAAGCAAGACGTGCGTTACTTAGAATAACAGGACTCAAAGTGAAAACAAAACATGAAACTTATTACATACATATATACAACATAATATACAACTGAATTAGAAAGCATACAGTCCTAATATACAGAGTCGACTCAGAGATACCTTGCATATATTATTCTAATTACAGTTTCCATTCACTAGCTAATCTGAGTTGATCATTATATGAAAACACCTGATTCATTCTTCTTGCCCTAACTAACTCCTAACACTTGTACATTCACTATACTTATTTCATTCACTCCTGGATACAATTCTGTTTCATAATATTAACAATCAAATATGCTACATTCATCATTCAGCTCTGTGTTCTCACCACTCTGTTACAATATATTTGTAGACTAATCTTCAGTTTCCTAATGTCCATACTTGTTACTAATCATTCAGATAAACCAACAAATCTTCATCAATAAACACACTATATTCAGAGTTGCTCATATAACTTAATTATCTATCAGTTTAAAACATATTCAGAATCCTTCTTTATACACTTTACTACCCTTCTAACATATTATAGCTATTTACATCAATTTCATCTATTACTCATTCCTTAGTTTCCCTTGCATTATACACTATCCCTTTTTAACATAATAAACTCTGTTAGTATATCTACCTCAGAGATAATTTATCTTTCACTTGACGTTCTAGGGCTACCTCCTTTTCATTAATTACCCTACTATTTCACTAACAGTCCTTCTTGTTAACTTACAGTACTTAATATATTGCTCACCTACTTCTATCTTTTTCTTTTGTTTTCCAGGGAGGTTTCAGGCGTCCACCTTGGGCTCTCCAGGCTATCTTCTAAGGGTTTCCTTCATCTGCTTTCTCCTGAATCTGCTTCAGATAATTTTCCCGAACTCCTGGCTGCTTAGGGCTAGCATCCTTGTTCCTGCTTTGAATACACAACTCCTCCTTTACTACGGATCATTCAGATGTATCTTTCTCCAAGAGGTCGTTACCTTTCCTGGTTCACTTAACTGTCTTTCTTAACCTTTTTCTTATCATCCTTAGCCTTCCCGTTATTTTTCTACTCTTAACTATTTTCCTCCTTACTATCTAGGGCCCTTTTTGCACCCCCTACATTTCTGCACTGCCCGACTTACTTCTCTCACTCTGTCTCCACGATCACCCCTTTAGCCACACTCCTCTTCTCGCCACTTCTGTTCCTCACCCTCGCGACCCCAACTTTATCTCCGTCGTTTGAACCTCCTTCCCCAGGACTCTCTACCAATCCCAGGAATTCACCTAATCGTTCCCTCTTTTCTATTCGTTAAAAAAACTTACCATAACTATTTTCCCCGTGTGCAAACCAAGCCATTTTCTTGTTTAGTTGTCAGGGTAGCACAATCCTTTCATGTCTGCAGTCCATCTCCCAGGATAGCCATTTTCGTCTTTTCCCATTTGCGAAAATGTTGACAACTTACCAAAAAAGCCGCCACAGTAACCTGGTCTTTTTCGACCCAAACGCTAGCCCATCGGGACTTATGTCCAGATGCCGCATAGATCAAACATTTCTTAATCGCCTGCATTTCACCGACCCATTGTTCTGTCTCTAGTAACCCTTTTCCGCTCGTTCAGTAATGACCACTCCTTCCCTAGTATGGGGCGGCTGTCTTTGTTTACTGTTATTTCACCCCTTTTTCTCTCACTCTCTCATTTATGTTACTTTCTCTTCCATTTGAGTGCTATTCCCTTTACACATCTATAATCGCTTATCTCTAAATCTAGTATTCAACCCATATATGCTTCTCTTAAATGTCAAAATTCCTTTCCATATCAAAGATTAAATTATTCCCAAATTACAAAAATTTCCCATAACCTCTAAATCTCTATATTTGTAAGACTGACATCTTACAGCGTTATCATCCACAAACACGAACTCGGGGCCAATGGCACCTTGGAACAGACGCACATGAGGAAGGATTCTGGAGATGTGTAGTTCATCCAAGATAACGCCTCCCCAGACGAGAACACCTCGACCGCCATATCGATCCCTTTTAGTGATGTTTGCGGGGTAATACCGTGTGCCAACCTCTCGCCAGATTAGCTGACATCTAGAATTGCTGCTGAGACTAAATCTACTCTCATTAGTATAGAGTACGTAAAGTAAAGATTTTGTGGTTGTAACCTTTAGAAATAGTGTTGGTCCTTAGGTTTTGCACACCAGTGCAACTCCCAATGTATCTTACGAAACTATATAATACATGTGAGAAGGTTATCTAAAAAAAAATGTAAATCATGTGTGAAAAACTATCACGATTGTTTCCAAGTCATCAGTGGGTTAAAGGTTTTGAAGAGGTGGCAACTCTACCCAGCGATCAATTCAGCTACTGATTGAGGTCGACGTTCCACTTCATTCCAAGGACATTCAATGAAATTTAGGTTAGGGCTCTAGGTGGTTTAATGAAGCATTTGCTTACCCATATCTTTCAGTCATTAGAAGCTGTGCATTACGCCATGATGTATTTGTCATGTTTAAAAAAGAAAAGCTTCTTCCCATACTGCTGCCACAGGAAGAACGAATTCGCACAGAATGTTAATGCCACTGCACGGTATTCAATGTTCCAGGAACGACCACCAATGGTCCAAGTCCATACCACGAGAAACAACCCCAGATGCGACAACACTTCCATTAAACTTCACAGTTGGGACGAAACACTTCAGTAAATAATGTTCTCTGAGGATCCGCCGGACCCAAGCACCACCATCTGATCGAAAAACGGTGTACCGTGATTTGTTAAGGCACACAGTTCTACACATTCAGGGGCCAATTACGATGGGTTGCGCAACCGGAAAGTTGACGCCGTGCATTGCATGCTGTAATGTTTGGCTCGCATGCTGCAGTACTTCTGTAAAATTCGAAGCAGTGCAACTCCCAATGTATCGTCCTCGTGCTAACATCAACTGTTGTGGCCTTCCTGAACTCTAGTCGACAGTATTTGATGAGAACTAAGTCTAACGAACTTTTCTCGGCTGTGGTGGTACCATGACGCTTCCATTTGGTCCTTACATCAACCATCAGTGATCTAGGGCGTTACAGTTTTGCTGCAATTGCTCAACAGATTGTTAATATATATTCTATGAAGTCTTACCCCATTGGCAGTCAGTAAGCTGAAATGGTCCACTTTTTCAAAATCAAATGGGGTAGGGTTGTCCAGATACATTGCTCGACAAAATTAACAGAACAAAATGTTTTTCATGAACATGTTATTATGAACAGTGTCGCCGAAGGTGAATATTTGATATAATAGGCATACTGACATGCAAATTCCGAGTATCCAATAGAAATCCATCTATTACTTACAGAGCCACAGATTATGCAAATTATTCATGCCTATAAAAACACGGGTTGCGACCACATCACTTCATTTCCAGGTTTTTTTTTTTTTTTTTTGTTTGCTTAGTGGCACAGCCACATCTCCAGTTGGCAAGTCACTGTCGTTTAAATGAGTCCTTGAGATTGCGGGCCGTTGGACAACTTGAAGCAGGGCAGTCGCAGGCAAAGGTGGCATGTTAGCTTAAGGTGTCACGCAGTGTCGTTTTGGCATTAGAGGAACCATTACAAGAATGCTGGCCAAGGTCGCCCGAGGTCTACGTCAACCAGAACAGACCGCTATCTGGATCTAACAGCAAGACGGAACCCCGTCATCAACTGTCTCTTGAGGTTGCTGCGGTTATATGCGATAACAGTTCCAACCGGACTGTGTTAAGAAGACTCAATTCAAGTGGACTCTGCACAAGGAACCCAGTGGTTCGGATCCCGTTAACCTCAAACCACCACAGAATTCATCGAAACTTGCCATGAAAATGTAACTTGGAGCCCTGACAAATGGGGGTACAGTCAGAGGTGGACTGGCCATAAGACTTACTGGGAAAACCCCGGTGGGCCGGAGGCCAGAGACAAATGGATGATTTGAGCAATAAACACTAGTATGAGACCGCTACAAGTTTTCTCCGGTAAGAATTTTTGACCCAGTCCGCCTCTTGGTACAGTTCTGTTCTCTGATGAGTCCCGTTTTAGCCTACAAACAGATTTTAGACTTCATTTCATCTGGAGACGACAACGAGGAACAGTATTTAGTATTTTTAGTATTAATAATGGCCATATGGTGCAAGGAAGCCTAAGGATTATGCAGCACCAGTCAAAAAAAAAAAAAAAAAAAAAAAAGAGTAAAATAATAATAAAAATTAAAGAAAATAAATAATTAATAAAAGAAAGGGAAATAGACAACATATGCGTTTTCCTCCTACCATAGGTAACTAGCTGACCTTTAAACTTCCTAAAACTGTAAGCCTTTACCACTCATGTAGGTAATTTTTATTCCAGTAATTTATAACTCGCTAGCTAAAATAAAACTTCCTGCAATCCAGTCTAAACATCTCCCCCGTAACTTGAATTTATGGCCACTAGTTCCAGAATCATTTTTAAAAGGGAAAATTTCGTCCTCATTCATTTTACTTTTGCCTCTCAGAGCCTTAAACACCTCAATTAAGTCTCCTCTTAAGGTGCCTAGTTTCCAAACTGTGTAACCCACCTATTCGAAGTCTTTCCTCATATGGACGCCCTTTTGCCAATCTCACCTGCCTTTGGACCCTTTCAAGAAGCACAATGTCTTTCTTTAGGTGCGGTCTCCATACTTGAACACAGTGTTCCAAGTGTGCTCTAACAATAGCCTTATATAATGGGATTATGACGCCCTCATCTCTACTAGCAATTGTTCGATAAATCATCGATAGGACACCATGGGCCTTCCTTGCAACCAGTCTACAATGCTCGGAGAACTTCATGTCTGGCCGTATCGTAACTCCCAAGTCCCTTTCTTCCTCTACTGACTTTAGTTCAACTCCACCAAGTGTAGAAGTTATTTTGGGGTTACTGTTCCCCAGGCGTACGACCTTGCATTTGGCTGGATTAAAGCAAAGCTGCCACTTTTCTGACCATCCCTGAAGTCTATCTAGGTCACTCTGAAGAAGCTCTGCTTGGAGGTGATCATTAACTGCTCCACCAATCTTTACGTCATCTGCAAACTTAGACATCACGCCCTCCCCTCTATCCCTTCATCGATGTCATTTATTAAAATTAAATATATTTTTTTTAAATAAATAAATTTAAAAAATATGAAAATCAAAAACAACAGTGGTCATAATACTGATCTTTGGGGAATCCCACTTCTTAAATTAACCTAATCTGAGGAATAACCATTTATCAACCCTCTGCCTACTGCCCTGAAGCCATTCTGCTATCCATCTAAGGATTTTCCCTGTGATCCCAATCTGTTCCAGCTTATAAAGTAACCGCTCATGTGGGACTGAGTCAAACACTTTGCTGAAATCTAAATAAACAATGTCAAAATTTTCCCTAAATCCAGCTCACGAGTGACCGAGGTCAAAACAGCTGACCAGATTTGTTAAACATGATTTTCCATTTACAAAACTATGCTGCGTATCCTTCAGAATTCCATTCCTATCTAAGTGATCCTGAATTCCACCCTTGATCATTCCCTCTTAAACCCGATCCAACATTTTTGGGATGCCCTTATGCGTTGCATTACACGCCAACAGCCTGATAACTAAAAAAAATCCTCAAAATGACATCTTCGATCTCAATATTTCAGATTTTGGGACTTTTAATTAATTAAATTAATATTAATTTAATGAATAATATGGAAAACGAAAAAAAAATGTTTTTATTTAGATAATTATTAAATAACACAAAAGGTTGAAATAAAACAGAATATTATTCTGTAATAATCTGGCATAACCAATGATATTACAAGGATGATCCAAAATAGCAAAATGCCGAATTGAGTTTCCGATTTAAGGGAATTCGTACTAGGGATTCTCTATTTCTACGCTTTTAATATATTAAAAATACTTTTATATTTAAATACTTATCGATGTTTAATTTGTAAATTTTTAAAGTAACGAAATAAATTCAATTCACAGTTGTTGTTTTTTTTAGTGCTTTTAATTGTATGTAGTACATCTTATTTATACATCTTTATATAGAATATGCGGATATATATATATATATATCAAACCATAAGAAAAATAATATGCTAATCATGTAAAAAAATTACTTTCCATGAACGCCTACACCGTTCAGAATGACTAACACCGAAATATTAAAAAAAAACATTGAGCAAGCTACGCCCATTTATGAGGCAAGGGGGGGAAGGGGGAGAGTTATAGAAAGAAGCAAAAAGTCCTGAATCTCTGTAATGCAAATTAACCTCTTATTGAAACACCAATTACACGTTTTAATGAAGGAAACATTGTCAATAGTGACTGTACAAAACATGACCTTCAAAACAAGGTTCTATAAACGCACTTATTGTGACTGACTCTCTTCGTTTATTGGCGAGTTTGAGGAAAGTGCGAAACTATTTCTGGGCCGTCAGCTGAACTTTCTTTAGGTCGTTCCTTTAGTGGCCTACCTTTTGCAGACCAGTTTTAGAGTGTCCAGCAATTCACTAGTCTGTATTTGGTATGATAAACTTTGCCACACATATTGGAAAACATGCAGCTTAAAATGGATGCCTTCGATTTTTCTTGGATAAAACAATAAGGTACATCAATAACGTACACTGATATACTAATGAACTATCTGATCGCTGTAAAACCTTATCAAGGGTAAGTACTTTTGAACCTAATTAATATTTTATTGTGTAGTACAATTTTGTAACATGAATACATTAAGTAATTCATGTACTATGCAACGAAATACAGTATTTTATAACAGAAAATATAACAATTCATATATAAAAATTAAACACAGTATAAAACGCAGTATTAAACACAGTATAAAACGCAGTATTAAACACATTATAAGTTAAGATATATATATATATATATATATAAGAACAATTACCACAAAGAGTTATTTAAGATGATTAAAAATATATATCAAACGTACCAGAATTAATGACGCCAGTATATCAACGAAAAAGAAAGTAAACCACTTTAAGTTTGCTCGTAGGTAAAAGTTTTTCCTTTTGTGATAGTGCTTCTATATATCAATTAAAAAAGTACTTTGAAAACACGAAAAAAAGACTTCTCGAAGCATAAAATTGCAAGTCAACTTACACTGCAGTTAACATGGCTTGATAGTCATAATGTCGGCTGCTAATTACTGGCTAATAAGTATTTTCGTATCCAAAATACTTCTAACTAAATTAATGATGATATCATAAAAATAATCTAATTTTAATAATAAATATTATTAATATATTATTAATGTATAATTATTAATTAATACTATTAATATAGTATTTAACATAAATTTCAAATAAGTTGCATGCGCAATACTCATTAATCTTTCGTTAATAGCAGCTTGGAGACCTGACCTAGAAAAGGATAAGTTTTTTTGTTTTTTTTTTAATAAGCGAAAAGAAAAATCATACAAAAAAATAAAATAAATAAAATATAATAACTCTTTAATTGTGACTTTCAACACACTTATAACCAGAATGAATTTTAAAATACGAAAAACTTTTCTCTTTCTCCCTCTTCACAAACGCCACCTACGAAATGCAAATTTCAGAAATAGCAAAATTATTAAACAGAGTTAAATTTATTCAAGGAAAGCTTTAGTTATTTTATGTTAGAAATGTCATAAACTCTAGTTCGATAGAAATTACAAATTATCAGAATTTAGATTTTCCTGGTTTTATTGCATTGAATTATGAATAGGATACAGTAAAGTTGTTTCGCAAAAAATAACGCAGATTATAGTGTTTTAGATCTACTTTAGAATTCTGGTCTGCATTTGCAATCGCAGAAAAGGTAAAGTATGCAAAACGATATTATGTAAGTTTTAAAGTAAAGATATGCGATTAAATTTTGTGTGAAGTTGGGAAAAAGTAACCAGGGAACTTTGGAGTTTATCTAGCAAACTTATGGATTGGATACAAGTGGCATTGATATTCAGGTGGTGAAGGAATTTTAAGGACGGCAAGATGACGGTCAAGGATTTCTTCTCCGCAGGAAACGTTTTGCTCGTTATGTTTTGATGCTAAATGCATCGTGATCCGATTTGATATAAAAAAAATAATAATAATAAAAAAGAAAGAAAGAAAAGAAAAAAAAAACAACGTTGTAAAAGACATTCCTTTCAAATTCGTGATCAAATATCCTGGTTTATTTGAAACGCAATGCCATGTTATACCCTAAATTGGTTGAATAAAATCTTCAGAATATTTTTGAGGTCGAAATCGGCAAGTCCATACACTGAAATCGTAAATACATTACATTCCAAAATTATCAGATTCATCATTACAAGTTCATTAATCGTGCTTCTTGACTTTTACGTTATGTTTTACCTCTGTTTTTCTCACAGATACCTACGCTACTCAAAAAGCTTTAGGAACATGGTGATATTGATTACTGTTACCGTATTTCAACGGATAAGCCAACCTCTTGTTTGTTTTTGCATATAACTCTCTTTCGCATGTGAGTAGTGATGCGTTATAATAATATATGCATTAAGAATCTGCTTTCTAGTTCAATTATTTCTGCTCTTTATTTAAAAGTTTACAGTACGATCGTCATGGATTCTATATGGACTCCGTATTTTCATACTTTTCTAACACAGCGACTATATGTTTATATTCAGAACACCCAAGAGATCTGTTATACTGAAAATAATCGACATATGTTCGAAAAAATAAACACTTTCTTAGATTTTGGTCATACCTTCAACACTAGTTCTGTTTCTCGTCATTTTTCAAAATTATATTCTAGTGAAAATAATTAAAATTTCTGTTTCTGTCATCCATTTGGTATTTTTCATCGATGGGATAAGAACGTATAGGTCCCGTGAGTATTATGCTACATCACTGTGAATCACTTAGTGGCATAAATAACTCGCCTCGATCAAACCTGATAGGACATTGTTGATGACAGTTCTTTTAATTCGCTTGATGCTGTGAAAATTGAGAGAGTGTTTATTGATCAGCTCCACGCAGCTCTACTTTAGAATGACTTGGATTAGTTTCGCGGATAGTTAGAAAATTGGCAGCTGTGTTTTAATACAGAAAAATACAAGGTCTTACATTTCAGGAATAGCAACCCAAAAATAACTTATACACTCGGTGGAGTTGAATTAAAAACTGTGGGGAAAGGAAACGATTTAGGAGTTACGATACAGTCGGATATGAAGTTCTCTGAACAGTGTAGATAGGTGGCAAGGGATGCTTGTGGTGTCATATCAATGATTTACCGAACAATATCCTGTAGCGATAAGGAGGTCGTAACCCACTGTATAAAGCAATTGTAACACCACATTTTGAATACATGTCCAGGTATAGAGAACTCCTCTGAAAATAAGATATTGAGTTTCCTGAAATGGTCCAAAGACGGCCAACTCGCATGGTGGGATCGGCAAAAGGGCAACAGAGTTTGGCAACCAGGCGCCTTGGATGGAACCTGATTGAGGTCTATAAGGCTTTGAGAGAAAATTTTCACTGATATAAATGATTCCAGAACTACCGGCCATAAATTCAAAAAACGATTTTGACTGGATTGTTTGAAGTTTTCTTTTAGCCAGCAAGTTGTTAATTAGTGGAATAACTTACCGCCGTGGCTAGTTGAAGATGAATACTTGGGGAAGGGGGGGGGGGGTCAGAGGTTAGCTGGATAATTTTATGTTTATAAAAATATTTTATAAAATTAAAAGAAATTGTTATTATTTATTCTTATATTTTTTTATTTATTCATTCATTTCTTGTTAGCAGTGCAGTAAACACCTGTGGCTTCCTTGCACTGTATGTCCAATATTAATACTAACGAGTGCACATTGTTTTTTTTTCCCTGAGCATGCGTTTCAGAAGATTCATAATGGATCTTAAAATAATATAAAGAAATAAATTATAAAAATGAAATTAATAAACAACGTGGATAATGGCATCACTGCCCTACCATTAATATCCGGACACCCTTCCGTTGATAGTTGGTCACATGCTAGCGAAGCACCAAGTGTTAGACAACTATAAATATGTTCGTGCGTATGAATGCAAGATGTCACGATCGAGTTAACAAACTTCAAGCGAGGAATGATAATAGGCGGTCACAGAAGCATTCGGTCTGCACACGTGACATTTCAACAACACTGAAGATCCCTAGGTCGATTGGTTATGTGATCTGGAAATGGAAGTGCACTGGCGTTGAAACTGTGACGAATCGACCCGGAACACCTCCAAAGTTGACGGAACGTGACAGGAGAGACCCCTGGAGAGAATCGTTCGCTGGGAACGAAATTCGACGTTATAGTAACACACACGCCCTCAGTGAGATGATTAGGACACATGTCAGCACCGGTACAGTGCACAGGTACGATATGAGTTATCAGTCGTACACCGTGCACAAGCCACTAATTAGCCCGAGTAATGCCAAACGCGCTATCTAGCTTGGTGTAAGCCCACCGTTCTTAGATCGTAGACCAACGGAAATCTGTGCTTTGGAGTGACAAGTCACGGTACATGATCTACCAGTGTCATGGTTTTGCCTGGTTGAGGCGGGTGCCCGGAGAAAGCTATCTGCCGGACTGTATCGTCCCGACAATGAAGTTTAGAAGAGGCATTATGGTGGTCTGGAGCTGCTATGCATGGTTTGATCTGGGATAAATGATTGTTTTGGACAAAATCATGAGTGCGGAGGTCTATTTAGTCGTCGTGGACAATAATTGTCCACGACGTCTAAATAATTGTATACCTAAGTTGGGGCAGCACATCGATGAAGGTCCACCTGTATCAGCAGAACAATGCTCCATTTCATACTGCTTACGTTGTAACGCACTGGCTTGAGAAGATGTGCATCAAAAAGTTGTACTGGCCAGTCCATAACTCTGACTTCAATACGGTAGAGAAGCTGTGGAACGAATTGGGTTGTCTGGTGTGTGAGGAGAGACTGCCTAAAAAACAGCTAATCTGATAATCACTTAGAAGGCTGACTAGCAGAAAATATAGGAGGATCTTTATTAAAAAAAAAAAAAAAAAAAAAACTGGTGGAGAGTGTGCCACGAAGGAGTAGAGGCTGCTATAAACATTAAAGGTTTAGCACACGATATTAGTTTTCCTGTAAATAAAAGTCATTTGTAGAGATGCAGGTATCAGGATATTAATGATAGGACAGTATACATTCAACCTGGCAATTTAGGAACTGTGTCTCAAATAAAGGGTACTAGGAAAGTTTTGCAATACAGCTTTGCTTATTTAATTTTTTCAAAGTAATTTCCGCTACATTCAATACACCTCTCCATCCTCCGAAACCAATCTTTAAACCAATTCTGCCAAGTTTCACTAGGGAGTAAAGCACACTCGTTGTCCCAAGCCCGTAGAAGGTCCTCATCACTGGAAAACCGCCTCCCTTTTAGCTTCATTTTCACATGCGGGAACAGTGCAAAGTCGCAGGGAGCACGGTCTGGACTGTAGGGAGGGTGCTCGAGAAGTTTCAGTCCTGTCGTGGTCAAATATTCGGTGCAGGCTTTGGCGCGGTGAGCTGCAGCATTATCGTGATGGAGGAGTTACGATACAGTCGGATATGAAGTTCTCTGAACGGTGTAGATAGGTGGCAAGGGATACTCGTGGTGTCATATCGATGATTTACCGAACAATATCCTGTAGCGATAAGGAGGTCGTAACCCACTGTATAAAGCAATTGTAACACCACATGTGTGGTGTTACAATTCTTGGTGTCAAGAAATGGACACCTGGTACAAGGTGTCCATTCTTGACTTTGGCCGCAGGTTCTTCATAGATCCAATGACTTTAGGCAGGCATTGTTCAGTATACCACTTAGCTGTGACTGTCTTCTGCGTGTCCAAAACGACACGTTCCACAATTCCACTCGATTTGAAAAATACAGCTATCATTTTCTTCTTTACAGATCGGGATTTTCTGACAATTACGGGTGTGTCGTCATCATCAAAGACCCAAACTTTGTTTTGAGCCTTGGTCGGCAGATCGTAATAGTACAGCCAAGTCTCGTCACCTGTCACGATGTTGTTCACATACCGAGATTGTCCCTTATCAAACTTTTTTAACATCTCCCGGCACCAAGTCACACGTCGTGTCATCTGCTCTTCAGTCAGTTGATGCGGCACCCAGAGAGAACAAAGTTTCTTCACGTGCAAATGATCTTGCAGAATCGAACGAATTGCTGGTGCATTTAGGCCCAAAGTATCCTCTATCTGTTGGTAGGTCACTCGCCTGTTTTCGTCAAGCATTTTCCTCACAACAGTAACGTTTTCCTCCGTAACTGACGTTCGTGGCCTTCCCGGCCTCTCAGAATCCTCCAGAGTGAAATTTCCCCTTTGGAATTCTCTATACCACCTGAATATCGTTGTACGATGTGGACAATCATCATCTAGTGCAAGAGTCATTTCTTCTAAGCACTGGTCTATGGTTAAACCACGCACGAAATTATACCGCAAAACTATCCTTATCTCGTTTCGTGACCACGATGCCATCGCAAGCACTTTACACTCTCACTACTAATGAATAACTGAGCCCATCGACTTGGCGCGGCGGCTACTATGCACGTATGAACATGTCTCAACATGCAGCAACAAGCAGCTTCCTGTGATTTATTGTTGCGTCATATTGCAAAACTTTCCTAGTACCCTTTGTATCATCAGTAAGGTGTGCAATCGATTGCAACCGCTCGAAGACGTCCAAGTCGTAAACTTAGCGACACCGAGGAAAGATGAAAGATTCATCTCTCTCTCTCTCTCTCTCTCTCTCTCTCTCTCTCTAATGCTACCTTGCTATATGGACGCTTTCTGCAACGAAGGACGAACAGGGCCAAACTACTCGAAATCGTCTACACGCATGGATTTTATGCGAGAATATGTATGGTGTGTTCCATTGAGCGCTCGAGATCGTTGGGCCAGAAAAATGTTCGCGCTCCAACATCGTAATTGAAGTGATGAAGAATGGCACCGTGCGTTCTTCATAGATTATTCTGGAACACCCTGCAATTCAATTCTAGCCGGGTTATACTGCAGCATGAAAGAGGAATCCGAAACAACCCTGTACACAGGGTTCTTTCGGGTACAGGAACTCGGTAGTCAGTTGGGTGGAGGTGGATTGAGCCCTCATGGGTAATACAGTTATTAGAATCACCGATTTCCCCACACCTGGTGGAAAAGACCTAAGTTCGAATCCTGTCAATGACGCAAGGAATTTTGATGGTTCTTTTTTGCAAAGTGGCTGAGTTAGTTGGTTTCAGGGGAGGGTAGAATGCTTTTTTTACTCACAGAAACGGGTGTTTTTGTCCAGCAAACAGCAAATCGGCCACAGAATACATGCAAGTTACAGGCATATTATATACAGTGCAATATGGCCTAAATTGCTAATGCGCCTAAAATCCCTACAAGAACGGAGGTGGATTGCCATAATGAGATGACATTAGTCTCTATTACTAATCTTAGTAAGTTGTTCTCAGAATGGCAAGTAGAGCCTAGCTATTTTGGAGAGGCGGGTGTAATTGTGGGTTATCATATTGTGTAAGTGGTGTTTCCAGTTGATTCTTGTGTAGGACCGGTAGCTTAATCAGCTTTTTCCAGTTGATTGTCATAGAACTGAACAGTCCGGACAAACCACACATTTTCCTAGCGAATTCAGATGTTCGCAATGGGACTCACGTCGGAGGGAGAAGCAGACAAAATACATACTGGCAATCCCCTCGTCTCCAAATATATTGGCTACCAGTGACCTATGGGGTTCTATGTTGTCGTCCGTCAGAACAAATCTTTCGCTTGCTGAACCGGCATAGAGAAAGACCATCAGTCGCAGGATCTCATCTCTACTTTTCAGTGACTCTTAATCAGCCGGAAACAGTACTTACACAAGAATGGCGGCTGACTCACAGATACCTTGATTTTATCGATGCATCGCAAGTGCGAAACATATCTGCCGGTTGCTGAGAACCATTCTTTATTTATTATTTTATGAAGTTGCTGAGAACCATGCACTGTTTCGTCATTCGTGCTCAAAAATGATAGAAGATGCAGTAGTTCTCTTCTGTCCTCGTGAGTAGTCCATTTGGTAGAATCGCTGTTCACCCCACACCGGGTAGAAAAGACCTGATTTTGAGTTCCATCGACGACGTGAGGAAATTTTATGGGCCTTTTTTACACAACATGGCTGAGTTAGTCGGTCTCAGGCGAGGGTAGCATGATTTAATCATAGAAACTCGGGTTTTTCGTCCAGCAAACCGACCAAAACACACAATTTATAGACAGTATATACGGAATAATGTGGCCCTAGTTGCTGATGTTCCTAAAACCGTACTACAACTACAATAACAACTCTTCTTCTGTGAGCGGGTTATACTGTGGTTATAACCACCGTCCTTCCCACAGCAGGTGGAAAGGACGGGAAGGTACGATCCGCAGCCACTGTTACCAACATCTGTGAACTAAACTAAACTATTATATTAGGGTCACATAGAAAGCCACTTCAACTATCCATGTGTATTGTGTCTATAAATTGTGTGTTCTCTGGTCGATTTGCCTGCTTTTCTGGACTGAAACTCCCAGTTTTTCTGGGGGGGGGGACCTTGCTATATACGCCTGAGACCCACTAACTCACCCACAGAGTAAAAAAAAAGCCCATAAAAGTACATCTGTGCACTGTAGTGTTGTCAGCACGTTCCTGCTACACAGAAGCGACCATCCAGCCTCTCGAAGACCGAAAAATCTGATAACTCTCGACTTTCTCTATAATCTTGTACTCTGAAGTCGGTTGCTGCGAGACAGAAGCCTGTTTACTGCGTGACACACGGATTTCTTTGAACTCAACGATCTCTACGTTCGTATTTTATATCAGTCTAAGCTTCTGGCCTATTGGTCCCGTTTTTTAATCGTTTGTACACTGAGTGCACAGGAATCTCATGATTTCTCATTGCACAGAAATCCTGGGATTTCTGTCCACTAGTAACGAGTAGGCCCACCTTTCTCCCTGATAAGGGCAATCACACGGCGAGGCATTGAGTCCACTAGTTCACGAAAGCTTTCCACAGGTATTTCCATCTATGCTTGCTGCACCGCTGTCCACAATTCCGTTGCATTACTCGTTGGAGGATCCAAAGCTCGAACGGACCTTTCCACATCATCCCAAAGATGCTCCAAAGGGTTCATGTCCGGTGAACGGGGAGGCAATTCCATGGTGGTAAAATCTGCGGAATGCTCTTCGAACCATGTTCTAGTCACCACAGCTGTGGGGAGGCGCAATGTCCTGCTGGAAGAGTCCATGCCCTGTGGGTGCACGATGGCCATGAAGGGATGTAGATGGTCTGCAAGGATGAACACATAACCTGGACCGTACAGAGATGAGTCTAGCGTACCAGAGGTCTCAGCGTGTGCCAGTTCACCCCCAGACCATTACAGACCGTCCACCTTCCTTAACAGTTCCTTGTTGACGTGACGGATGCATAGTTTCGTGCGGTTTCCTCCATATACGCACCCTCCCGTCTGCTCTAAATAACTGTAAACGGGTCTCATCGAACAAGGAGAACCGTCTCCAATCATCCAATGTCCAGTGTCGATGTTCTCTTGGCCAATTCAGGCATAGAGTCCTGAGTCGTGATGTCACTCTGGTGGGTCGGCGGCTCCCATAACCTATTGCGGCTAGTGATCGCCTGATGCCGATCCTGTGGTCGAGACGTTTCTGGTACCTCACTCGTTGAAGTCGGTGGTGATTTGTGCCATTGTCGCTCTCGGGTTGGCTGAAACAATGCGAGACAGACGTCGACGGCCATGTTCGTCCACCACTTTTCTCCAACAACAGCACTGTCCTCGAGGAGATGTTATTCCGGAAATGGCGTATTCCCGATACACTCTTGATACTGTCGAACGGGGATAGTGCAATTTCTGTAACACTTCAAAGTCGGTTAACTCACGACGATTATCTGTACTGATATCGAATTACCGTCTACGTGAATGCGGTGTACTTAAATACTTGCCAAGTGGTGAGTTCGTCCACTAGCGAGAAGGGTGACAACGTTGCCCAGGAACCAGGTATCCCATGAATTCTCCTTTTAGTGTATATTTCGGTGCAACTCAACCACCCGCTAATTTGTATGCACTTCCAATCAGTCCTTCTGAGTGCTGCAATTTCAATGTCACAGAGTGTGCTATGGTGAAGTTGCTCAAGTCTTCAAGGTCCAGGGGAACCTTGGAACAATTCAATTCCTCTTTTTTTCCAAGCCTCCTTTATTTTTTAAACCCCACAAAAAAAAATTGCATTAGTTATGGAAGGATTTTGCGGTTCTACACATAAATATTCCAACGCGAGAAACAATGCAAGTGAGTGCAAGTTTCTCGACTTCTTCGCATAAATGAAGGTCAACTGCACAAACAATACAGAAAATCCTCTGAAATGCAGGTCAAGTCCTTCAATAGTTTTATAGCTATCTTCGTTATCGGCACATTTATTAAGAAAAAAAAAAAAAAAACGCATGTGTACCCTATACACACGAAAGATGTTTTATGTGTAAACATCTTTGATGATACCTACTAAATTTCGAACAGCTAGAACCGAACGACGTAGATCGTTCGGTTCTAGCTGTTGAACAATGTAGCGTTTCATGCTCACGCCCGCTACTTACTCTACCGAATCAAATTTAGTGACATTAGCGTCATACTTCAGTCCAAAATATTTATTATGAACAATACGGTTTCGTGCGATGTAATGTTTTATGCACACGACCACTGCTTACTCTACCTAATCAACGTTTGGAAGAGGTTAGGCCAATAGCCTAATTTACCCATTTGATTGTAGCCATTTGTTGAATAGTATGATTGCAACAATACAAGTACTTTTGTTACAATTATACTATCACTATGCATACTTGATACAGCAAATAGAATCGCTCCAGATGAAATTTATCCACTATCTTTCCAGACGTAACCCCATGTTTTACCACAGAATCTTCTACCGGAATCTCTGTTCCTATTTCAAGCTTCAATCTGTGGAAACTCGGCGAACTGTTCTTGATTGAAAACTGTTCTACCATATCTTCGCTGGTTCAACGTACCTGCAGGATCTTCTATGCCATATTGACCTTCACGCTCCAGCGGTGGCTACTAGACAGAAGACTATGGTAACTCTAGATTAGAGATATCGAGGAACTCCTTCTTCAAAAGAACATTGGCACTCATGAACAAGTTCGATTTGGATATGGCTGTGAACAAGAAATAGTTTCACAGAACTATTTGGAGTGGGTTGACTGGTTGATGGATGAGTTCTTTGCTAAAGATGTTCTCATTAATTCGTGTGTGTGTGTGTGATGTCTCCTGCAACAACCTGCTCTCTGCGATTTTTCATGCCGCTGGACTTGACGTCACGAATACCTTTTTTTATTTCCGTGAATTGGACTTTTCCCATTTGAATGAACTTTCATTGTACAAAGTAGATTTTTGTTCTGTTAACTTTTTTTCTGCTCTGTTATACACTACGACGACAATGAAGAGCTCATACTAGATCGTAAATTGTATGAATCGGACTTGGACATTCGCAAAACGATTGAAATGACGATGTGTCAAGACAACGACGGTGACCCTAACGAAGCGTGCGATAATGACCTACGTAGCCTTGTAACGCGACTGCGATCAGAAGACCCCTTTCGAAACTTTTACAATCATCCAAACAGAGAGATGAATGAGAATCTAAAGCCTGCCACGCTCAACCGACTCGGCGCAATTGCAAAGAAACGCGAAAACTTGATGACCAACGAGGGCTTCTGCAACTTAATGAGATGGCCAATGACAAGCAAAAGATTCTACTCATACATGTCTGCCTCCACGGGGCGAAAGTGGGGCAACGTTTGGCCTCAGCAGGAGTCCAGCGACTAAACCACCAGAAGAACAACGGTACATGAGGCTACACAAATACAATATCCGCGCACTTTTAAATCTCTGGCATTTCCAGTGAACTGGTACACCCACAATGAAAACAACGCGGAGATGGGAAAAACCCCTGGTGCCGTTTGACCCTAAACACACTTTACTTTACTCATACATGTAATTTGGAGTCTGTTATCTCCCAATCGCGAACCGATTCAAATATTTTGGACCGGCCCATCTGGTTGAAACAGACGGATACTGTAACGCCTACATTACATGCGCTTCAACTGCTGAAGCACATGTAATGTAATGATTTTGGATGTGCTCAGAGCTGGTTTAGGCTAGCTCTGAGCACATCCAAGACCACCTCCCATTACCTTTTCGCGATCTCCTCTCCCAACTCCGTCTTTTTGCCTTTCCCATGATGCTTTGCGCTGGCAACTGAGGTAACAGAAAATGACGCCATTTCTGGAAATGACGTCATTTTCGTTTCATAAAATCGTGACAATTTGGTTTTACTACCGTCCGAAATTTAGTTGGTGCCGCCAAATATGTTTACACATCAAAAAGGAAGAAGTCCTACTGCCATTCCACAATTGCAAGGATAGGATGCCTGGAAACATAGGTATATTTGGGTCTAACGGCTCCTGGGATTTCTCCCATCTCCGCATATGTACACTGTATCGGACAAGCCAGGGATTTAAAAGTATATGGGTCATGTGGTATTTAGCATGTTGTGCCCTTGTTTATCCGGCCTGTTAGCCGCCGGGTCCCTAATGGGACCCGACGTTACCATACCTCGCCACGGGGAGGCCGGTCGGGTGTTACCTTTATAGTACTCTGGCGGGTCCTGCCACCTACTTTCCTGGGATTTCAGTGGCTAGAACCTAAAAAAAAAAAAAATGCTGTTCGCGGTTAGTTATTAGCATTTGTTAGAATAATTTAGATGCTTGCGAGGGGCTATACACTGAAATAATATTTTCTATATGGCTAATGGGTCGGGCAGGAAATTTTGATGTAGTTAAATTTGGATGCGTAGGGCTGAAAATGCTGTGAAAGTCAACAGTAAAGGGGATGTGAAGACTGGAGGGAAGAAAAGGAAGTAAGGGGCCGATAGAGAGGATGGCTCCGCGATTGCAGTGGAGCAGGCCCGTGCTCCACCAGAGGGAAGAGATTTGGGGAAGGGAAGGAGTGGGGGCAAAGCACCCTCTCCCCACGGGAAGGGAAAGAAAGCACCGTTCAAGAGAGAAACAGTGTATGTTGAGTCATATAACAACCTTGGATGTCCTTTAGTCCAGGTGCCCAACAGGGCAAGATGGGGTTCTTCTGGTCTTCTATGGTGTCTTTGAACAAGTTGAGTCAGAGTCTTAGTTGTGTTTCCATTACTCTGGGCCATTGAGGGATGGCTGTTGTCTCGTGATTGATATTTTCCTATTCATGGATTTGTGAACTTTTGGAATACCTGCACTCAAGGGGAGGGTAGGGTCCGTTTTCTTGTGAACAGATTTTGCGCAAAAAGTGTGAATGCTTTGTAGGTCTCTTCGTCTTGTAGAACGATGTCCTCCTGGTTTCGAAGAAGCGAGTGAATCTTGGTGTATAGTTGACATCTGAGGTCCTCGTATTGGTCACACTCGTATACCAGGTGCTCCCACGACTCCTCCTGTCCACAGGAGCACCGCGGAGTAGCTGAGATTCCAAAGTCATATAGCCTCTTTCTAAATGAGCCATGTCCGGTCAATAGGTAGGTACTTTTGAGTCCGGGTGAAAACCAGGCTGGGGAGAGTGGATAAACTTGTCCTACATCCGGTATAAACTTCTTTGTAATGGAGCCTTTGTTAGTGAGGTTCCAGCGATTTTGCCAATGTGATTTCACGTGTTGCAAAATCCGTCTGTTCTCCACGGTTTTGGAGTTTGTTGGATCTGTGGTGAATCCTATATGAGAGACTATTTTTCCTTTGGAATGTTGGTACAGCAACCCCCAGCACGCAATCTCCAAGTCCAGGGGAAGGCATCCCGCCAGGACCTGGAGCGCGTGGTTGCTCACAGTGCAGCAAGCTCTTGTCATTATGAGTAATTAACCCCGGGGGCTCACATCTGGTGAGTATGGGCTTGGCACACCCAGGGTCCTGAGCTGGATATCATCATTCTTCCCTTTCTTGGTGATTCCCTTCTACTTTTGACTCTCTCTCTCTCTCTCTCTCTCTCTCTCTCTCTCTCTCTCTCTCTCTCTCTCTCTCTCTCTCAGGGCTACTCGGGAACTTTTTTTTTTTTTCCTGGTGCAGCATAAGCCTCAGGCTTCCTTGCATCATATGGATAATAATAATAATATCGATCGGTGTGTCATCTCTAGTTTTTTCTTGTTGACAGCTGTGCTAGTCTTTGTGTACCAGGCCCCAGCTGCATAGGCTAGTGCTGGGATAAAGAATGCCTTATAGAGGACGCCAAGGGCCCTCTTCTTCAGGCCCCAATCTTTCCTAGTGATTCTGGCCAATAGGCTCGCATACCTTCTTATTTTTGTTCTCAGGTAGCAGAGATGTGGTGTGAAGCTAAGGTTTCTGTCAAGTATCACTCCGAGGTATTTTATTTCTGTTAGCAACTTTATGGTTTTCCCGTTTATCTTAATCTGCGGTGGTCTTCTAGGGTCAAGGAATCCTTTGAGAAGTATTGAACTTGTTTTCTCTGAGGAGATAGTAAGGAGATTTGTACTAGCCCAATTTTGCAAGTCGTTAGTGGCCCGGTTTGCTATGGTCTCCAGTCGTGCCCGGAAACAGCAAGATATGCGAGTTCCAAATATTGGGTGGGAGGGCTGTACAGGAATTGCTGTGTCGTCATTTTACTACTGAAAGGGTAAGCTGCTACTGTTTTCCCTTCTCTTCTGTCCTTCAATGAACATATCTACCAAATGTGGTTGTAGTTGCATTTCTTCCATTTTATCTTGCTCTCCAGACAGCTCTTAATAGGGATGTTAACTGTGGCCACCCTGTACATCAATTTCTTAACTTCAATCAGAATGCTATATATATGTTTTTTTTTTTTTTTTCTGGAATTAATTTTGATTCCGGAATATCTTCTTTTGAGGACTGTGATGTACATCACCTGCCAAAAGTAACCTCCTCATTTTCCTGTATAAACAAGTGACTCAAGTCAATAAATAAACTGCCCTCGTAGATAGCACACCGTGTGGAAAAGACCTGAGTTCGAATCCCGTGATGACGGGAGGAAGGTCTCAGGCGAAGGTAGCATGGTTTTTCTCCCGAAAACTCGGGTTTTTCATCCAGCAAACAGAAAATCGACCTCAGAACACACGCAATTTACAGACAATACACACGGAACAGCATAGCCTTAGTTGCCAATGCCCCTAAAACCCAATAACAACAACTAAATTTACAAGTAATGGAGTTGTGGAGTAGGCAAGGGTATTTTTTTTATCGATCAGCTATTTAAAAAAAAAAAAAAAAAAAAAATCCATCATGTCGATAAAATGTCTGCTTATATAACGCGAAGTTGCAGTGTTAAATGATATTGGAGGCAACCTTTAACATAAAACTGACTGGTAAAAAAATACATATAGCAGAGCGTGGTTTCGATCCACGGACCTCTGGGTTATGGGCCCAGCACGCTTCCACTGCGCCACTCTGCTACGTTTAGATGCTTCTTATATTGACTTACATCAGGGAAATGCAATGAATTGACATTCATATGTGTCCCGATTTCATATGTTGTGAATGTCATAGATAACGCTGACTGGGTGGAAAAAAATGAAATTAAATAAACGATTTCTCTTCATAAAGGATAAAATTATGGGGAGCAATTGTAGACAATGGTTTTAAAGGGGGTGGCGGCAAAAATTCAGGTGTGCCTCGGGTGGAAAAGATCGGGAACAGGGGCCAAATATGAATGATGAAAAAAAAACTGATACGATGTGGGCAAGGATTAATTCAGGGTGCAAATGAGAAACTGGCGATGGATTCCTCATAATACCAACTGTTTAAAAATTAGAAAGCCAAACAATGTACAGTAATTACACAAGACTGTGGTTTAAAAGTATCAAACAAAATCAAGTGTATAGAGGAGCGTGGTTTCGATCTACGAACCTCTGGGTCATGGACCCAGTACGTTTTCACTCCGCTACATGATATCTTTCGCTTCTGATTTCTTAAGATCGTTTGATTTAACAAGCAGCTTTTTTTCTTTCTTTTTTTATAAAGATGCTCGGAAAATGTCTGCTGCTGGCGAGCAATGTACCAAGGAGGTCAGACGGCGTTGGAGATTGTGGTGTTGTATAGTTCCGTTGGTGGTTATGCAGGGAATCATGAACGTCGACACCATACCTTAATCTGTATCGCTGACTAATGTTTGTTTCCACAAGATAATGCTCCATGTCTTAGTGCCGTTCAAGAATACATTTCATACAAAAGTTGGAATGGAAGTAATGGTAGGATTTAGGCACATCAGCAACTTAAACCATATTGTGTCATATATAATGTCTGTAAATTGCGTGTGTTATGTGGTCGATTTTATCTTTGCTGGAAGATAAACTCGAGTTTCTGGGAGGGAAAACCATGTTACACTCCCCTTAGAACGACTAATTGTCATGTAAATTGCATGTCGGTTTGCCTCTTTTGCTAAACCAAAGGCTGTAGTTTCCAGAAGAACAAAACCACGCTTCCTCAATCCGACAAATTTGGCTATGGTTTTAAAATGCCCATTAAAACTGCTCGCGTCATTTTATTATATTATTATTATTATAAATTTATTTCTCTGTTGAAGAGACACCCCTGGGATGGCCATTTAGAAGGGTGAGAGTTATATTCTAAGGTGTGAAGCGGATCCATTAGCGAAAGGTTACAAAGTTCATGGGACGTTCACTCTGAAAGGTTGAATACAGAATTTTGGAATACATGAGTAATTATGATTTTGTAATAGAATATTTACATTTTTGCCATCTTTGAACATCATAGAATATTTAAAATTTTGACATCATCTTAGCTTGGCATCTAGAGTACCGAGAATATATAGTTTTTGAGCCGAGTGGCTGTGCACTAGTTACAGGAGACGATAGGAGTCGACAAAGACTTGCAATCTGTAGGCTTTTTCGTTAGAGAGCTTTTCCGGTTCAATTCTTAGTTCATTGAAGAGTTCTGTTGTGTTTGCTGGAAAAAAACGACTTAGGCTGTTGAGGTTTTTTAAGTTGCTTTGAAGAGGATGTCTTGTTTCAGCAATTCTGGTGGATTGTTGACGAGAGTGAAACAAGCCGTCAATACTTAGCAGTTGGGCTAATGTGAAAATGTTTCTTGTGTTGATTGTCTGTTTCCAGGAAGGAATGCTGAGATTGGAGAGTAGGATGGCTCTAGAGATAATAAATGGGTGGTTCGAGATCCTGTTCAGCCATCTCAAGAGCCAGTATTCAATACTAAGGAACGCTTTCAGGTTGCTCTGTGGGGCAGAGGAACAAATCTGTGACGCATACAGTGAGATGGGAAGTACACATTTCAAGATATACTTTTTAACAAGATCTGGGTTTCTAATGCCAATTAACTCCTGTTTGGCAGCCCAGAGCGCTGCATATGTTTTAGCTTTGATGTAATCAAAGTGCTCAGAGAATGTTAGTCCCTCATCCCATTTTAGGCCAAGGTCTACGTGAGATTTAACCTTTGGAACTTCGCATCTGCTTACCAGCATAGAGATATTGTTCCTGCTCTTTTTCTTTGTTATTGTCATCTGGGCAGATTTACTTGGGTTTAAACGTAGTCCAATACAATCGAGGTAATGCTCCAGTTCATTTATTGTGTTATTAGCTTGTTGATTTGTTTGCTTATCTTGTTGTAGATCTTTAGATTTGACGAAGAATTTCAGGTCATCAGCATATGTAGTAAAGTTGTCTTTATGGGATGCAAAAAATGGTTCCAGAGCTGCAGCAAATAACAGTAAGGAGAGAACACCTCCCTGTGGCACTCCCTGCGAAATGGAGTAATGGGCAATAAAATCGTCATTACGAATTGCGAGGCATCTTTCTTTCAGAATGCTACATAATATCTTCAGGATATTGCCTTGTATTTTGAGGTAGAAAGATAAAATTTGTTCCAGAGCCGTTATCGAGATATTGTCAAAAGCTGCGGATATGTCTAGGAAGATAATATCGAGCTGTTCCTTATTGTTGAGAGCTTTCTGCATCCGGAAAAGGGTCTCAATGAGATTTGTGACGGTTGATCTTCCAGATAAGACGGAGTGTAGGTGTAGAGGACGATGCCCGAAGCAGTGATGGGTGAAGGCTGAGGGAAGGGTCTTCTCAAAAATTTTCAAGATGGTGCAACTTATGGCTACGGGTCTATAGTCTTTGGCGTTTTTTGGTTTCTTTATTTTGGGAATGGGCCTGACTATGTAGCTGTTCCATATACAGGGAAGAGTACCTTTTTGAATGATTTGATTGAAACTGTGATGCAACACTTCAATAATATAAGGGCTGCTGATTTTTGCCCTGAAAAGAGGGAAGTTATCAGGACCAACAGTTGCTTTATTAGGAAGTTCATTTATGGCTTTCATGAGGTTTTCTTTGGTAATTGTGATGGTTGTTAGAGGTGTCTTTCTTATTAAGTTTGAAACGGATTCTTCTGTTTCTACGATTCGGTGAAGGAGATCAGTTATTCTCTTCCTGTTTTCTTCTGTTGCTAATTTTGGGCCCGGGAGGTTGTCCAAATGCCTTCTTGGACTATTCGGTAAATACCTCGGCAGTCATGAGACCCTTTTTTCTGTTATCCCGAATGATCCTTTTTCCTTGTTTGAGCTTTGATAGTACATCTGCGTAATGTGCTTGTCTTTTCAGCTTTATAAAGTGAGCACTCTCTTTTTTGTACAGAATGTGGTCATTAGGATGTCCTGTCTTCAGCCACTTCCTGTAAAGTCTTTGCTTTTTACGAAAGCCATATTTTATCTGTGGATTAAACCAGTTTTTGGATTTCTCGGTTATCCTTATGACCTTCGATGCTCCTTCATATGCAATTTTTGTGAGCTTTAAGGCCAGTAGCTGGATAGCTTCCTCTGACGGCTTCGTGCTTAGTTCTTGCCATTTGTACTCTCGAAGTTCTTTGAGAATGTTGTTTGGCTTGATGTATTTTAAAGAAAAGGTGTGCATGCCGTTAAAATTTCCGCCGTCCCTCTAATTGGGTCCAGCAACATTGAGTGTGGTCTCTACAGCTATGGGATTGTTGTCTGACTTAAAGCGAAACAAGTTATCTCCTAATCTAATGCTGAGTGTATTGTAATAGACAACATCTAACCGCTGATTCCGTCTAGTTGCTGGGGTAACTAGCTGTTTCCAGCTCGATCTATTTGCGGAATTTGAACCCGGAAATTTTCTGTAGAGTGTGGAAGGATGCTGATTGTAAATCTTTTTCTATGTGCATGGCTAGATTGCAGTACAGGAATATCCAAGCGAGTGAGTTATTATTAGTATTAGCCGTATGATGCAAGGAATTCCTAGGCTTTTCCTGCATCAGCAGCAAAATAAGAACTTTTATTAAGTGTTCCACTTCTCACGTAGGTACTGATCCAGCTGACCTTTGAACTTTCCCATTCTGTCACCCTCAACTACCCCCACAGAAGTCTTATTCCAGTGATTTCTATCTCGTTAGCTAAAAGAGAACTTTATACAACCCAGTCTCTATCCCTACCCCTTAATTTCAACATGAATCTCCGCCTTCTAGCAGCTTTTATAAATGTGAAAATTTTAGTCTCCTCCCTTATAGAACTCCATCAGATCCCCTGTAAGCGACCTGGTTGCCAAGCTCCTTAGCCTACATATCAGATGTCTTTCCTCATATGAGTCGTCCACGTTTGGACCTTTTCAAGAAGCTCGATCTATCTGTCGGAGTGGTTGCTTGGACAGAGTAATGCAAGTGCAGTCTCACCGTTGCCTTATGTTAAATATCCTATAAATCATCAATAGAACACGACGGCTCTTACTTGCCATTTGCTAGCAATGCATGGAGAAATTCATGTCCGCAAGGGTAGTAATCCCCACATCTCTTGCCTACTCTACTATCTCCTCCTGATGTATATCAATGACGCGTGCAGCTTGTAGTGGAACCACATCTATAATGCACTGACGCCTCATGGATTCAGTTGATTTGACACAAAATAAAACAACTTTAATGAAAAATGGTTGGTTGTAGAATTTTAAGCACAGCAGCAGCTTAGACCATATTGCGAAGTATATGTTAAGTCTATAAATTGCATGTGTTCCGTGGTCGGTTTGCTGGACGAAAATTCGAGTTTCCGGGTTGGGGGGAACCATGCTACCCTCAACTACGTTGTGAAAAAGGCTCGTAACAATTCTTCGCCTCATTGAAGGGATTCGAACTCAGGTCTTTTCCACCCGGCTTGGGGAAGATGGCGATTATACCAACTCTACTAGCCACGAGGACAGTCCTCTTTAACATAACGCCATTTATACCATGTGCATATAGTACTGCAGATTTTTAGATTGATAAATACATAGTTATCAAAAATATTTATTTAATAACCATAACAATGCAAGTTTTCAACAATTTATTACTTTATAGAATAATGATATGTGCATAAGAGTTATGGCACCAGCAATCACCACGGCTAGATCATTAATAAAAACTTAACAAAAACTGCAAGTAATGAAGGATGTCCTGTCTTCAGCAACTAACAGTGAGGACATCATGCTTAACTGCGAGAAAGGGCAGTTTTATGGATTTAAAAAAAATTATATTACCAGTGTATAATCATGTTGATAAATCCATAAACAATTTTGAACCGCCCAGAATCTCGCTCGGTTCTGGGCGGTTCAAAATTGTTTATGGATCGGGGAATAGCAGAAGATTAGATCTCATGACATTCACCTATGGGCGGTAGGTTGTCCAACACTAGAGTAAGCTGCTTCTCAAAGTGAATCTGGCTAAGCTCAAAGAGGAATTGGATGGTTACCTTATAATAATGGGAACGGTATGAAGGCGTCTGTTTTATTTTTTGACTGATATATAAAATGTCCGGTTCCTTGCAGAATTTGACCTTACTAAGACTATTTTGTAACTGGTAATTCAAAAGATTAGATAAAAGGTCCTATATAAATCAATATACACACACTGGCAAAAAAGAAACAAACCTTTGTATTAAGACAGTCATAGACACAAGAAATGCAAATAAATGCCAATATGAAACCAGAATGAGGAAACGCGTGAGCTATCAGACTGTGAAAACGGTCTTATCGTGGGTGCACGTTTCGCAGGAATCACTAGTCAAGAAACGAAAGGCATAAATGGTTTTTCAAAAGGATCCATCTCAAAGGTTTTTAATGACTGGAAAGCAAGCGGTTCTTCCACATCTCAAAGGCGTAAATATGGCAGAAAAGCAATACTTGAAGAGAGAAGCGTTGTACTCTAAGGAGGACTGTACAGAAAAATAGAACATCTAGTGTGCAGCAAATAATAACTGAATTCAACCGAGGCCAGAACTACCCTACTTCAACCCTCACCATCCGCAAGGAATTGAAGAAACTGGGCACTGGCAGTCGCCTGCCTATTCGGAAGCCACTTGTTTCAAAGAAAAACAAAAAGTTCGCTTGCAGTTGTGCCGAGAACGTTCTCATTGGACAGTGGAACAATGGTAAAGAGTTATGTGATCAGACGAATCACGATGCACTTTGTTTTGCACTGATGGTGGGCAGACAGTGTGGCGAGAACCTCAAGAAGCGATTGGCCCTACTTGCTTGTCAAGACAACCAGAATCTGGAAATGGTATCATAGTATGGGGAATGTTTTTTTTTTTTTTTTTGCGTGGATTGGGTCCATTGATTCTGGTGGAAGGTCGATTATTATCCAGGAAGTACCTGAGTTTTGTCCATCTACTGCACCCTACAACGTTACATTTTTATCTCGAAGGTGATATCCACCTAATGGATAACAATGCAACAGCGCATCGGGCCAGAATAGTTCGGAGAATACGACACGGATTTCTATCAAATTCGGCCACCACATTCATCTGACCTCAGGTCCTACTGAGAATGTGTGGGATATGCTGGAGAGAACTATTCGGCAACGAACTCCCATCATTCAACTTTGTCGCAGCTACGCGATATTTTGCTGGAAGAATGGTTACAATTAGACCAAAATGCATCCTATAGGATTCATACCTCGCCACGCGCTTGCTGTTGAAACAAAGGCAGCCCGATTCGATATTGAATAAAGGTTTGTATTTTTTTGGCCAGTGTGTGCACCAGTGAGAACTTACCAATGGTATTTATCATTATTCAACCTCTTCTGTCGAATCTTAAAATGTAACTTTATTTACAAAATGTTAATGATAATTTTCTTTTCGTTAATCCAATGAGCATTTATAAAAAATACTTTTCTTGTTTTTAGGACTGCTGACGATGGTTATCTCCCATACTGTCTCATGGATCCTCTTATCAGCAATGTTCTTCACTTTATGCGCAAAAGACATGTTCAACAACGACCGCCGTCAACGAGATACTTTGAGCCTATGTTTGAAAAACTGTGGTATTTGCACAAGGGTTTATGAACTGGGCGTATACAATGGAACTCGCTGTGCTCGCAGCTGTGTGAAAAGTAATGGAAAGAAGATTGTCGACGCTGACTGTAATAAGTTAAAATTTTTCAATTATGACTCTAAACTGTTGAGGAAGTACATCAGGCAAACACGAGGCACTCATCGCAGAGAAATGAAGCTGGAGAAGGTCACGTGATCAACTTTTTACTGCAGCTCACGTGATCAACTTACTGTTCGTTTGGTGCCATTTGTGTGAAGTGCACAAACCTAGTCGTGCTGCAGTCAAATATATTTAAATTAAAAAACAGATTACGACTTCTGCTAGCTATTTTTAAACGATTCGCTAATAAATTATGCTGTCATAAATGAATAGGAAATAGCTGGTTAAAAAAAAGTACACAACACGACATTTAAAAGAAACAATATTAATTATACTTTGATTAATAATTAAGCCTTTTTTTGAGCTTTAAAATTTAAAACTGACTGGCTAAAAAATATTGTTTCTTTTACGTAGTGTCTTTCGATGTCCTCCAACGAGTTAATATTTGCCTATATGCAATGTCAGGAACCATATTAGCATCAGAAATAGTTCGAGTTTTGTAATTATTTATTATTTTGTTGGTACTATCTTTGTAATTTAAGTTGCATATACAAGGTGCTGCCAAAAAGAAACGAGAAATATTTTTAAAATCATTTATTTTAAATACAACAATTTCAATGTTTATCTCCTTCAAAGTACTCTCTATGCCGCGCTCCATTGGCGATTTCCACGATCTAAAACAACAACGAAAGTCCTTGGAAGATACCGCCTTTAACTGTTGCATTGTGTTCTTCTGAATGTCTTCTAAGTCCTCAAATCATTTAACTTTGAGGTGGATTTTAATTTTCTGGAACAGAAAAAAGTCGCATGGTGCCAGATATGGTGAATAAGGAGAGCGCTCTAATGTTCTGATCTTGTTTTTTGTTAAAAACTCTCGCTGCGGCAAGGGGAACGACACGGTGGATTGTAGCGATGAAAAATCATCTGTCAAAATTGTTCTTGGTTTCTTTGTCAATGTGTAACTGTTCTGTAATTAGTCGAATGTTCATCCGACAGTCTTGGCGCACGATCTCGAGAATTTTTTCAGCATCCTTGTCTGTCATTGAAGTTGAAGTTCATTCCTCTTTTCTTCTTGTCGACGTGGACATCTTCCTGTCTCTTTCTGAACACCGTTTGTGCCATTCATACACAAGTGGTTAACTCATGGTTTCATCACTGTACACTTTCCATAATATCTCCAACGTTTCTGCACCATGTTTACCGAGAGTCACTAAATTTAATAACAATTCTTTGCTCTTAATTACATTCATTCATTTTTCTGCCGAAGGGTTAAATTATTGGTTCACTTAAAGATGCACAGTTCAATTAAAACTTAACCGATTGCAAAACGGATCTGTACACGAAAATACAATTCTTGACGTGCGCAGTAGTAAGACATTGGTAAGCAATAATTGTCATTTCATTTTAGCCACACCTTGAACATATATTGGAAACTGTGTACAATGTTATTTCATGATCTGAACCTTGTTGACATACTAAAACCATTCGCTATCGTACTGCCTCCAGGATGGTATAGAACTCAAAGGAGAGTGATCAGGAAGGACTGCATGAGAACATCATTGAATTGGTTTAGTCCACCTAATAGCTTACATTTTATCTTTCATTAATGGACTGTATTTATCCATGGCATCGAACACCATATAAAGATAATGCAAGTCTCAGATGATATTCGCCTAAATGATCAGCCCTTAGTAACCTGGTAAACCTTTGAGAGTATGTGATAATTAAACTAGATGAGTGCCAATAGGATCTACACAGACTTCCTACAGTAATGATTTGTAACACCTATAAACTCTATAAACTAACTTTTCTGTAGCCAGGGCCCACTTCCTTCCAGGATACAAGTACAGGTTGAGTCACGAGTAATGGCATAACTTCAGGATGCGATTCTGAGGTAATTTTGAGTTTAAAAGTTACATCAACATGGGTCCGATTCTAACCGATTGTGGAGCTATGACTGAAGTTTAAAAACGGCTATGGAGTTTTGAAGGGTTAAAAAAAATAAAAATAAATAAATAAATAAAATCCATAGTTTCATTACTGTTTAGAATCGAACCATATTTATATAACATTTTTACGCAGAAAGATCTCCGAAATTACATCTTTGAAGTTATGCAGGAAGATGATTCCTTCGGACAGCTGATCCGGTAGCTTGCCTTTGATGCAAGAGTGGTATAAAGATCCAACATACCGTTGCGAGTTCATATTGCATCAGGTTTTTCTTGTAAAATCTACAGCGATCATGATGGTTGAGGAACAGTCTGATGTAAAAATCAAATCACTATACACTAATCCCTATTGGACTCATGGTCCCTTTAGATTGCCATACAAAAAGTTTACACACAACTGTAACAAATAGCAAACGAAATGAAATTGTCTTGTATGAACTAGCATGCTGAAGTGTGTTGGTTTAAGTGTGCCCATTAGTTTTCTGCACCCTGCTGAGAACTGCCACACAACGAAGCTCTTTTAAATGAACAACCCTGACACTGCAGATCATTTTGCATGCATTAATACAAATAATGCAGGAGTCAGTGATCAGGACTTACTGTTCTTTTTCTGTTCGATTAAGTTTGCTAACACCATCTCGGCATGTGCCTTATGCCACATTTTCTTTATGGCATTCATGGCTTCTATTATTAGTTTTTCCTGTATTCACCCTCCTTATGTCGCTAACCCAGTTAAGAGGTCCTGTAACATCATGGACAATTATAATTTCAATACATATAACACAATACTAGATTTAAAATGCATAATAGGTCCATTGTACAAACTTAAATACCCTGGAAAAACAGTTTTATAACTCCTTTTGGTCAATACTCATGTCACCAAATCTTTATTGTCTTCCAATTTCGTCTAATCTTTTCATTACGATAAATATATTGAATATTTTCAAATTAAAGCAGTGCAATTCTGTTGATGAAACCAGTTAAGTCAGCTTTACATTGAACTGTTTCTGGTTTCACCAAAGATAAACAACACTTAAATATCTTACCTCTCCAGGAAAGAGGACCTCTGTATACTCATCAAGTTCTACATTAATTATTATCTTAGTAATTTAAGACCTGTAGTAGATGCGCTTTAACTTTCTACTTGAAAGATTCGGCAAATGTTGATAATTTTTAGATTTTGCACAGTTATTTATGTAAATAAAATAAATTGCGCAATCAGTTTTAGTGAAGTCTCCCAGTTTTTATTTCTTTTGATGAAAAGTTTTTCTCCTATAAAAGTTTTTTTCTGAAAATTGAAAATTAAAGCTGAAAAAAAATTGATTATAAAAATTTAGGTTAATAATAATTCAAAATTTTAATTATATTAAAAATTCAAATTTATGGACTTTGTTTCCCCCTCCTCCATTTCCGGTATTACAGTAATCTCGCAATCTATTTTGCTCAATGAAGATAAATTACACTTTAAAATAAAAGTTCATGGTATTTGAAATAAATGTTATTAGAATCTGTAATGTATGACTGTTCAATAAAAGAAAAATATTTGCTGTTTTAATGGATACAGAAACTGTTCACTTGTATGTCTATGGACACTCTTCAGTCAAATATTTTTATAACAGGTACTTTACTCTTTCTAACCAAATCAAAACAGAAATATGGTGAGTTGGCTTTGCATTTATCAGCAATTTCTTGTGTAGAAATGGAATACACTGTGCTGCCATTTTATTAGGTACACCCCTGCTGTGCACACAAATGGTTTGTCCCATGACGTTGCAAGTCACATAACCACAGTTGTGGATATAAATGCAGCAGAACAACCTTTCTGGTATCAGTTAAGCGTACAAACATAGCAAGAATGGGGAAAAGGAGTGATCTAACGGCTTTCGAACGTAGCATGGTAGTAGGTGCAAGACCTGCTGGACGAAGCATCTCTGAAACGGCAGTTCTCTTGAACTTTTCACGTACCACAGTTTCAAGGGTGTATCGAGAATGGTGCAATGAACAGAAAGCATCCTCTCAACGGCACTCCTGTGGAAGAAAATCGCTTGTTGATGAGAGAGGTCAGAGAGGATGACTCGAATTGTGCACGCAAACAAACGGGCCGCAATGCTGCACAATAACGTCAGAATACAACCTTGGTGCGCAGAACAAAATATCGCAACGGACCACTAGTCGCACTTTGTCACGAATGGGCCACATCGCGTACCTTTGTTACCAATGAAGAACAAGAGAGTTCAACACCACCACTGGACAATCGACGATTGGAAAACAGTTGCTTGATCTGACGTGTCAAAGTTGATGACCAAGTGCATCCGTTCATGTTGTTAGTTTATCCTCAGTCAGATGGTTACTTTCAGCAGGATAATGCGCTGGTGTACAAAGCCTGAATCACTATGGAATGGTTCCAGGAACATGACAATGACTTTTCTTTGCTGCAGTGGCTCGCTCAGTCTGCGGATCTCAATCCTATTGTACATCTTTGGGATGAGCTGGAAAGGGCTGTTCGATGCAGGCAGAAAATCTACACCTCCGTCTAATCTCAAGGAATTGCGTGACACACTCATGTCTTCTTGGTACTCCATTCCTACACAACGTTTCAGCATCTTGTTCAATCCATGTCTAGACGAATTCAGGCTGTTTTGAAGGCTAAAGGAGGTTCATCACGCTACTAGGTAAGTGTACCTAATAAAGTGGCAGCACAGTGTAGTCTATGACGCTGGTGAAGGCCCAAAGTTGCTGATATAAGACTGTAGTTCCCACATGTGGCAATCGGTTTTTCGGTCTCTGCAAAGACTTCGAGCCTGAAATGATTGTGAGGGCAAGACGTGCAGGTGCCAGTATCTCGACAACAGCCAATATGAGTAAGTGCTCCTGTTTTGTTTTGTCGCGATTGTACCGTGACTGGTTTAACAGCATGCCCTGGATCCACTGATCACCATTAATCAGTAGTTCGATGGGAACACCTACCTTTCTATCTTCGCCGACCAAGACAACCTGCCATGCTACAAGGCCTGGCAGATTGCTGACTGGTTTCACGAACATGACAATGAATTCTCCATCCTCCCATGGTCGCCCAACCCAATTGAGCATGCTTGGAATCTGTGGAATGCTGTTGTTGTTATTGGATTTTAGGAGCATCGGCGACTAAGGCCATGTTGTTCCGTGTAAATTGCGTGTGTTGTGAGGTTCGATTTTCTGTTTGCTAAAAGAAACACCCGCGTTTCCGGGAGAAAAAAAAAAAACAATGCTGCCCTCCCCTGAGACCGACTAACTCAGCCACGTTGTTGAAAAATACCCATAAAATTCTCCCCGTCATCGATGGGTTTCGAACTCAGGTCATTTCCACCTGGTGTGGGGAGCATGGCTATCTCCAACTGTGCTACTCAGGAAGGCGTTGCACCACAATCCCCATAAGTATATACTGCAACACTTTGTGGAATCCATGCCAAGATATGTGTACGGGCTATATTACGAGCAAAACGTGGCTCCAGAAGGTATTAGGTAGGTGTTGCTAACGCAAAACCAAAGAATATTGTAAACTACTTAATGTAACCCACAATAATATTGAAATTAGAGTAAAATATTTAAATACAACTAACCACATATTCAGCTTCACAGATGTCGTATATACCCTGCTCGACAAAATTAACATAACACGTAGTAAAAGTGGTGTAGCTTGCGATGAAAGACAAAATTTGGTACGGTGGTGTACCGTAGAATGACAATGAAATGAGGAGACAGTGAGAAACTTCGGACAGATATAAGGGACATTTATAGGGGTTGTATAAGAATTATCAAAAAGGTCACATTACAGAATTCGATATAAGATGCTCGAAAATATGGGCACATGACATCAGTACGACCTATGATACTCTCAAAGGGCTAAGCAGGCCTCACAGCGGTGAAGCATGCTCGATATAAATGTGTCTGTAATATTCTGTGGCAACAAATCCCATTCTTCCACTAACGCAGACATTAGCTCATCAAGTGACCAAGGCGTTGACTGTCGGCATGCAATGCAATGCCCAATGGCGAGTCACACATGTTAGGTTGGATTTAAATCTGCTGATCGTGCAGGCCACGGTAGGCGTTGGATATCTTCAGTTTCAAGATGTTCCTCCACCACTTGAGCTCTATGTGCAGTGGCGTTGACGTGCATGAAAAGAAAATGTGGGCCAATCGCATCCCTACAAAGTCGCACATTGGGCTCTAGGATCTGTCCTTGGTACCTCTGTGCAGTTACAGTACACCTATCAAAAACATGACTAGGAACTGTAGCCGTTCATCATTATTCCTCCCCACAGGAGAACACTGCCTCCAGGCTAAAACGGGACTTAAAATAAAGAACTGCGTCCCATTTGTCAAGGCTCCAATTCTCATGTTCATGGCATCAGTTTCGACGAGCTCTGCCTTGGTTTGAGGTAAATGGGATACAAACCACTGGCTTCCTTGCATAGAGTCCACTTGAATTGTGCCTTTTTAACACAGTATCCATTGAAAATTTTTTCAACTGTGGCTGCAGCAACCTCAAGATACAGTTGATAACAGGACATTGTAGGGTTCCACCATGCTGTTAGAGCCAGATGGTGGCCTTTTATGGTTGAAGTAGCCCTCGAGCGACCTTGCCAGCTCTTCTTGTAATGGTTCCTGTCTCCTGATATTGCTTTCATAGCATTCAGACCGCTGATTAAGCCAACGTGCCACTGTCCGGCTTAAAGTCATCCAACGGCCTGCCATCTCAAAAAATGATCTAAACGAATGTTTCCCAAATTACTGAGATCTACAGATCCCTTCAAAAACCAAAAAAAGTTTATGGACCCCTTTCAGAAATCAAAAAAAAAGTTTGCGGACCGCTATATATATATGCATATATTTCTGTGTGTGTATCATAAGAAAATTCAAAGTTTTATGTTTAAAACAACTCAACTTTAATCTTATTATAAATATATAAAAATATCAACTTTATTATAAATATATAATAATAACTTTTATCATCAATTTGCTATACATAGAACGAATAATTTTATCAGTTCCAGAAGGTCCGTTTCTCGGAGTCCCTGGAACTGGTATACGGACCCAGTTTGGGAAACGCTGATCTAAACTACAATGACTTGCCATCCTGAGTACGGGAGATGTCGCTATTCCACTGAGCAACCCAAAAAATTGGAGTGAAGTGATGCAGTTGCAAACCCTGGTTTTATAGGCATGAATAATTTTCATAATGTGCGGCTCTGTAAGGTGGTAGATCGATTCATCTTGGTTACTGGGAATTTGCATGCCAAGATGCCTATTATATCAAATATTCGCATTCGGCGGCACTGTTCGCAATAAAATATTCATGAAAAACATTTTGTTTGTCGAGCAGTGTAGTTGAACCACTGGATCTTGGAAAAGTATGTTGAATTACCGTCTGGTTTTACTATAGCGCAATTCGCGCATGAAATCCCGCACCCACCAGATGTAGTGCAATACCAGTGCAATCCCGCTCCCCGGATTTAGACTCTTCACAAACTATGATATTATGCAGCTCTGCTGACCCAGTGACTAAATGGACGGGAGCCCTGAAACCGCCCCCCCAAGTCAGACTGCAGTGAACATACATCTCTAATTTTGACTTAACAAACGGGAAAATTCCGAGGAGAGACCACTACTAGTGACACAGTCCAGTGATAACCACACACCTGACAACTAGACCTGTAAGCTCCGAACTCGTAGTGACGAGTATACATCGGGCGGGATGCATGACGTACAGTCCCAAGTGTGACCACAATCAGGCTCGCCAGACTCTGAAAAAGAAGACAGGATGGGACCTTTGTCCCAGGTATGACACTCCACCAGCACAGCTCAGCCATTAAGCTTTCCTTGCCATGCTCCCTTGAGTGGTCCTTTTCCTCCACCACCCAGGCGGTGGAAGTTACCCCTGGTCTCCATTTCCCTCGCCGCCCCTCTTTTCCCTCTGGTGGGGAAAAGAGGGAAATAACCCCCAAAACAGTGGGCCTGCTCCACTGTTTTGGGGGTCATCTTTTCTATGGACCCCTATCTCTGTCTTTTCCCCCCCAGCCTTCAGTCTCCCTCCCTTTCTCTTACTTATAACCAACGTCGGAACCATCTCTAAATTGCTTAAGCCCTACACCCAAAAACTTAATAACAACATCAAATCGCATAACCAGTACTCCTTTTGGCGGACCCCTCTGTAGCGTTTTTTTTTTTTTTTTTTCTCCTAGGTCCTAGCCACTGAAATTTCAGTAAATTAGGTGGCAGGATCTGCCAGAGTAAATAACTATAATACTAGTGTACCTGGTCTGCCTCTACGGAGCGGAGTGTGGACAACGTTGGGACCCATTAGGGGCCCAGCGGCTAAATGACCAGAGGAACAATGGGGAACACGACACTACACATATACAAAATCCATATAGCTTTAAACGTCTGGCATTGACAGTGTTATGTTTCACACCCACAATGTATACTACGCGGAGATGGGGGAAACCCCTGGTGCCATTTGACACTAAACACACTCTACACTCCACCCCCTGCGATGCCCATACCAGGGAGTTAGCAGGAAAAAAAATTAATAATCAATAGTCTGGATGGCACAACTACAAACTTCAAAAATCAGAGTTCAACTGAATATCTCATTTGCTGTTCCACAAGTACTGGAACCTCAAAACTCAATATAGATACTGTCCAGCAAATATCCAACTGTCCGCCATGGAAAAATAGAACCTTTAGGGCACCAGACTCGACGCAATGAATCAAGTCCAGCACCCCAAATTCCAGAAGGAAGTATTCATGATTGTAGCACAAAAGACAACTAGCCAGCGATCAAGACCTAACACCATGAGTCAGGTCCAGCACTCCAGCCGCTACCCAGAGTGAGAATCCAACCCCCCATCTACGCTCTGTTGGCGATCATGGCCGGCTCCCTTACCTAGCCTGCTATTCTCCCTTCCCCGGCTGGGGAAGAGAAGGCCCTGCTGTCCCTCCCTTTCTTTCCTTCTGGTGGGGCATGGACGTGCCCCACTGTAAACTGGAGTTCAACTAGAAACTTCAAAGATCACAGTTCAACTGAAGATAGTCCAAGTCTGGTCTATCGCTTGTGCCAGGATGAAACTTTTTTCCTCAACCTCTATGTAAAACATGAACGAACAAAGGCCAAATTCGACGCCCTTGAAGAAAGGGGGGAATGAAATGCTACAGCGCCCTCTCTCCTATGCTAATGCGCTGAGGACCACACCTAGTGTAGCTCCATATACCAGCAAATCTCCAGCCCAGAAGAAAAAAACTTTCCTACGTGAACCGCACCTCATACTACTAAAGCCTACTCAGAATTCGACCTTTGACTCCAGCGAGGTTGTGAAAAATACTGTTGTACAGAAGTTATCCCAAGACTTGATAACCACGAGAGTAAAGTCTCTCAGGAACACTCGCAACGTTGGAGTAATTATTGAGACAGTCGCAAAACATGAGGCACAATCAATCATCTCCAACCCGACAGTTACATCTCTTGGCCTCAAGAGGAAAGGACCCTCTGTACTCATATTCTACACACAAAGATCTCATCCGGACCACATCATGGATGAGTTAGTTCACCGCAATTTCCAAGACTCCTCTGACATCACTGATGCCAAAGACCACTTCGGGCCTAAGTACCAGACTAACTCTAAGTCCCCACAGTACTGTAACTGGGTTATAGAGCTCTCTCCACAAGCCTGGAACGCGCTCCAGCAACAAGATCGAATTTTCATAGGATGGCGAAGCCATCGCTTCAGGGAGCATGTAGCAGTCCCCAAATGAGGACTGCTACATGCTCGGGCACACCACCCAACACCTGCACTCAGTCAGAGCCCACATGTGATCACTGTGCCCAGAAAGTCTTCTGCTGCAGTATACTCGAACTGCAATTCTACTAAAATTTATGCAGCTCACTCAATTAGAGATAACAAATGCCCCATTTACAGTAAAGCTAAGCATAACCTACAGCTGAAGACAGACTCTGGCAGCACGGCTTAAGCAATATAACTACAATGTCTTCAAATTACTGCAGCTAAACGGCCAACAAGCATGCGCCATCGCCAATCAAGTCCGACGAGGGAAATAGATATCCAGAGGTTATCCATCAACTTATAAAATTGTTCAAACTGACGAAGAAACCCCCTGGGCTGCCATAGTCGTGCGCAACCCAAATATCTCGGTAACAAAGATCTTTTCTCTTTGCACACTGTGGGCGGTGTGTGCTCATGTCATTGGCCCTCTCGGTGACTTCTACCTAATTTCCTTATACAGTAGACCTGGCCAGGACATCGCTACAACAATTGCCTATATCCAAGAAGTTCTAGAAGCACTCCCAAACAGTAAAATTATATTGGCTGCAAACGTTAACTGCCACTCCTCAGCCTGGTATAGTAACACTGCTGGTAGTACAGGTATCCAAAATGGAAGACTCTTGGAATATTTCCTGGCCAAAACGCCATTTGTTATACTGAATGGAAAACATCTCCGTCGCTCTGTCTACACCAACGAGCTCGCTCGTTATGGCCTCTCAGTGAAGTCAGTGCTCTTCGTGAAGAATACCGTCGTGCTAGGAATGACTCATTAATAAGACAGCAGAAAAGAGCTTCCTGGGAGAAACTTGTATTCACTACTGGAAACTCCGATCCCTGAGGAGTAGTATATCGCATCACCACTAACAGGCTCTCCAAAGGCGAGATAACTAATTCTACTATCACCCCAAGGTGTTACGACTACGTCCTGGGAAGAATCAACATATAACATCCTCAACACCTTATTTATCAGCGATGTGGAACCCCAAACAGCTCAACAACAGGAAATCTGCCACACTAACAGCACTTATTACAATGAGGCAACTGAAGCTCCATTCACCATCGAGGAAAGAACAACGGTACAGAGCCCGTACACTTTTAAATCTCTAGCATTTCCAGTCAACGGGTACAACCACAATGTGAACTATGCGGAGATGTGGGGGAGGGGGAGAATCCCTGGTGCCGTTTGATCCTTACATTACAAACAGTACAGCAGAGTGCCACTTACGATGCTGGCCATCGCAAGTAGCACTAAAAGAATTCAAGTGATATTAATCCTCAAATTTTACCATTTTATTTGGGGCATGAGTCCAGGAAATTAAAATTAACGACGTTAACTGAATGAAGTCAAGTGATATTGCATATGCTAACTGATTTCGGTACGTCTTAGATGGCAAAGAAGGGTGGTGTGGTTAGCACAGTTAGTAGAAGCGCCGTCTCCCCCCCCCCACACACCGAGTGGAAAAGATCTGAGTTCGAGTCCCGTCAATAACGGGAGGAATCTTTATGGGCCTTTTTCACGACGTGGCTCAGTTAGTCGTCATCAACCTTTGCCAGGGGCAAAGGTTGATGACGTTGTAGAGCGGATATTATCTTTTAAGGGCACAAAAGGTGATATAGTTGTACACGTTGGCACTAATGATATTAAGAGTAGGAGACTGGCGGAATTACTTAGAAAGTACAGGTCACTGTTGAAAAAAAGCCGTGAATTAGGGTTGAATTTGAAAGTGTCTGCAATTCTGCCCAGACACGATAGAAGGGAGTATATGATGAGAGCCTTGTCGATCAATTCGGCCCTGGAAAGATTGTGCAAGGCTCAAGGGGTAGAATTTTTTTCAGCCTGGTCTGTACTTGTTAACAGGAGAGACTGCTTCTACAGGGATGGGATACACTTAAATAGAAAGGGTGCAAGAATGTTTGCTGATGCTATCGAGGCAATGTTAGGTGGGTCGGAAAACTGCTAGATTGGGGGGATACAAGGACTAATAGATTAACAGTAGCCACTGGCAGAGGTGAAAGTGATTCTTGCACTGCTTCTATTGGAATGAGCCGCAGCCTGGAAAATAAGATGCAGGATATTTCAGAGACTGCTGGGAATCATTGGGGTACAAGTAAACACATGGGTTGTGTTAGGGTAGCTAAGAAAAAGAACAGGTGCATGTATACTTGTGTGTACACCAATGCTAGGAGTTTAGTAAATAAATTTGATGAATTTGAGGTATTGCTCAAAACATCAAAGGCAGATATTGTGGGGATTTCAGAGACGTGGTGTCACACAGATATAAGAAATGCAGAACTGGAATTTGGGGAGTACAATGTCTACAGAAAGGATAGACAGGATAGGAAGGGAGGAGGGGTTATGCTATTAGTTAAAAAACACATAAAATCCAAGGAAGTGAAGCCAGTCGACATCGCTGGACAGTGCAGTGTCGAGTCAGTTTGGTGTGACATAAGCATTGGGAGATCAAAATTGAGAGTAGGAGTGTGCTATAGGCCTAATGACTCTGATGAGTATAATAAGAAACTGTTCGGAGAAATAGAGTGGGCCAGTAAATCAGAGAGTCTTATAATGGGGGATTTTAATTTCCCAGATATTGACTGGAATTTGGGGGCTGGTCACTCACACAGTAGCAAGGCTTTTGTGGATTTATTGGATGATTGTTTTCTACACCAGCATGTTCGGGAGGCAACTAGAGGGAGTAATACTCTTGATCTGATTATCAGTAGTGATTCTTCATGCATTAAGAATCTGCAGATAAAGGAACCACTAGGTGGCAGTGATCACAGTGTGCTGAAGTGGGATTTACTCAAGGAGGTAACTACCATCAGAGGTAAAGGGAAGGGTTTTTGCTTTCGTAAAGGCGACTATGATGGTCTGAGACAGTATTTAAATTCTATACAGTGGGACCAACTGATGATGTTACCAACAGCAAATTCAAAATGGGAAGCATTCGAGGAACCAATCTTGGAAGCTACCAGGCTTTACATACCAACCAAGAAATATTGTTCAAGGTTCAGGCCTAAATGGTTGTCAGATGAACTAATGAGACATATGGCAGAGAAGAAAAATGCATGGGATATATACAAATTAATGGGTGACATGGAAGCCTATGATAGATATAAGTTGGTCTGTAACCAAGTCACAAAGGAGATTAGGCAGGTAAAGGCAGATTATGAGAAATCCTTTGCAAAGGATGCAAAGAAAAACAGAAAACAGTTCTTTACCTATTTAAACTCAAGAAGGAAAGGGATGAATCAGATTGGTCCACTGGATGTTGATGGTTCAACAGTTGAGGATCCTGCTCAGGTAGCTAACAATCTAAACAAGTATTTTGCATCAACATTCACACATGAGGAGTTATTCAAGAAGGGGAATGTCGTAGTTGAAGTAAACATTGGCAGTGAACTAGATGATTTTCTAATATCTGAGAGGAAAGTGGAGGAGAAATTGTTGAGGATAACATAAAAAAGGCACCCGGGGTGGATGGGATCTATCCAGTTATATTAAAGGAGGCAGCAAAGGAAGTAAGCAAACCCCTAGCCATAATTATCAGAGCTTCTTTGGACTCAGGGGAGGTACCCATAGACTGGAGATGTGCAAATGTAACCCCAATTCACAAAGGAGGATCAAAGGCTGACACAAGTAATTATAGACCTGTGAGTTTAACTTCGGTTCCAGGAAAATTAATGGAGGCACTGGTTAAAGAAGCACTGCAGGATCATCTGGACAAGAATTCAGTTATAGCTCAGACACAGCATGGTTTTGTTAAGGGCAGGTCTTGTCTGACCAATTTTATTGGACACTATGATATAGTCACAAAAGTCATAATATCACAAACTTTGTATATTTGGACCTTAGAAAGGCTTTTGACTGCTGCACAAATTGGAGCAGTGACATTGGAGGCAAATTTGTGCTGTGGATAAAGGGGTGGCTGAGGGGGAGAAGACATAGAGTGGTAATCAATGGACACTGCTCAACGTGGACTAATGTTATTAGTGGAGTTCCTCAGGGTTCAGTGCTGGGTCCATTGTTGTTTTCTGTATTTATAAATGATATTGATGATGGTATATCAAGCTTAATGTCCAAGTTTGCAGACGATACAAAGGTTGGCAGGGTTGTTAAGGACATTACTGATGCTATGCTGCTGCAACAGGATCTGGAAAGGTTGAGCAGATGGGCTGAGAGGTGGCAAATGAAGTTTAACATTGACAAATGTAAAGTACTACATATGGGAAACAGTAACCCCAGATCAACGTATCAACTCTGTGGTACTACGCTGACAGTGGTAGAGAATGAAAAGGAGCTGGGGGTAATTGTGCAGGCAGATATGAAGTTCTCTGAGCAGTGCAGACGAGCTGCAAGAGTAGATCATGGTGTCTTGTCAATGATATACAGGAATTTTTCTAGCAGGGGCAGGGATGTGATTATTCCCTTGTATAAGGCATTGGTCAGGCCACACCTTGAGTACTCTATACAGGTCTGGAGGCCTCATTTCAAGAAGGATGTAGAGCTGCTGGAACGAGTACAGAGAAGGGCAACAAGATTAGTGAATGGAACAAAGGGTTGCTCTTACGAAGAAAGGCTTAAGTTTTGCAAATTACAGAGTCTGGAGACTAGGCATCGGCGAGGTGATCTGATAGATGTGTATAAAGCTTTGAATGGCTTGAGCATGCTCAATGCCGATGGGATTCTTCCTCTTGCTCAGAATAATCACCTGAGAGGGCATAAATTCAAATTGAGGAAGGACGGATGTCGGATAGATGGGCGGAAATTTGCCTTTAGCCAGCGGGCAGTTGGTTTGTGGAATAGACTTCCATGACTTGTTGTTGAAGTTGATAGCCTAAACAAATTTAAGGCTCAGCTGGACATGTATTTCGAACGAACGGAGGGGTGAAATGGGAGTAGTGGTTGTGCTTTTTTTTTTTTTTTTTTGGCTGATGCTGAATAAGCTTGCTTTCTTGCATCATATGCCTCTACTAATGCTAACGCGCTCGCTCGTCGTGGCCTCTCAGTGAAGTCAGTGCTCCGTGAAGAATACAGTCGTGCTAAGAATGACTCATTAATACGACAGCAGAAAAGAGCTTTCTGGGAGAAACTTGTATTCACTACTGGAAACTCCGATCCCTGAGGAGTGGTATATCGCATCACCACTAACGGCTCTCCAAAGGCGAGATAACTAATTCTACTATCATCCCCAAGGTGTTACGACTACGTCCTGGGAAGAATCAACATATAACATCCTCAACACCTTATTTATCAGCGATGTGGAACCCCAAACAGCTCAACAACAGGAAGTCTGCCACACTAACAGCACTTATTACAATGAGGCAACTGAAGCTCCATTTACCATCGAGGAAAGAACAACGGTACAGAGCCCGTACACTTTTAAATCTCTAGCATTTCCGGTCAACGGGTACAACCACAATGTGAACTATGCGGAGATGTGGGGGGGGGAGAATCCCTCGTGCCGTTTGATCCTTACATTACAAACAGTACAGCAGAGTGCCACTAACGATGCTGGCCATCGCAAGTAGCACTAAATGAATTCAAGTGATATTAATCCTCAAATTTTACCATTTTATTTGGGGTATGAGTTCAGGAAATTAAAATTAACGACGTTAACTGAATGAAGTCAAGTGATATTGCATATGCTAACTGATTTCGGTACGTCTTAGATGGCAAAGAAGGGTGAACAACAACTGCAGTAGACAGAAATTCCAGAAGCTGTTGAAGGTCACTGGCTAGCTATCTTCTTCTCATTGCCATTGTAGTTAGCACAGTTGGTAGAAGCGCCGTCTTTCCCCCCCCCCCGCACACACACCGAGTGGAAAAGATCTGAGGTCGAGTCCCGTCGATAACGGGAGGAATCTTTATGGGCCTTTTTCACACGTGGCTGAGTTAGTCCGTTTCTCAAAATAAGGTTGGACTCAGTCACAGGTCGGAGTTGAAGCTCTTCGATGCTATGAGTGCTCGAGGCGATCAGAGAAGGATTATGTAGGAAGGCATTATCTGTCTCTTAATTATAGTTTTGTTTGAAGCTAAATGCCTCTGTTTTTAGTCTCTATGTTTTTCGATGTATTCTGAGTTAATTCACAAAAAATTTATACTTTTAGCATTTTTATTTTTAATTTCTCTTTTCCTTCTATGCTGGAAAGTGCACCCCCCCCTTCGTTGTGTGTAAGAGATTTGTATGTTCAGTAAGAAAGAATTAATAAAAGTTCATTTTTTTTTCTGTAGTTAACGTTGTAAATTTTAATTTCATGCGATTGTAGCAGCGATATTAGATTAAGAATTTTTTAATTATGAAATGATTGGATCTAAAAAGCGAAAAAATAAAAATTACGTTAAATTACTTTTCATAAAGTAATTTTACTTTATTATTTTTAATATTAGGAATTTAGCAATAATGTGATGACATTATTTCTTAGCAAGAGCAGTCCGTGCACCATATGGCTAATAATAATAATAAAGTATCTATTTGACTAATGGAAATCAGTCCTAAGAGGAATTTAATATCGAATTTGAAAAGTATTAATGAAAAATAATCCCATAACATAGTAATACTGCAAATAACCAGGAAATGTGAGTGAAAATCTACCACAGAACAAAAAACAGCAACACAGTGGTGCGAAAACTATGGTATTTGTTTGTGTTCGTTCGAGATCTTAAGGCTTGAACGAAGTCTGAGATATGAATGAGCCCTACTGCCACTTTTTATTTTGTCAGGGTGGTTACACGTGTGACGCAGGTGGCGTTCTTATTTATTATTCACGTCGGGAATACGCCTTAATTTGCTCACTGATTATGGACACCGAAAGCAGCTGACCAGTGCGACTTCTCAGTATTACTCAATTCTGAATAATATTGAGAAGGCTACTACTCAACTGCTGAACCCTTTAGCTCTTAATTCCTGTTTCCTACAGCAGAAATTCCCAAAAGTGCAAAAATGCAGTGGCAGTAAATATAGTGGGACCTATATATAACGTTCTCATGAATAAATTCGTTAAACAGAAATACTGTTATAAACAAATATGACCTTGTCAACAATGAAAAATACTAAAATTCAACATTCAGAAATATAGTAAAAGATGGGAAATAAATGGGAATGAATAAATTTTCTAAAATTTTAAAACAATTAATTTATTAATACATACATATTAAGAAATTACTACTTTATTAAAATGTCTAATATAAGTATCCTTTTAAGAATTATTTCGTAAAATATTTGGTTATTATTTTCTGTTGTACTAGATTTTACTGTACATCATTCATAAAAATGTTTGCATTTGTTTTAAACACTCAAATATATTTTCTGGCACGTTTTCTTCACACTGAAGGCCTCGACGCAAATGCTGCCAATATATCATGTTTGGAACGTTTAATATTGCCCTCATTTTCATCCAACTTATCGTCAAAATTATCACTAATTCTTTGAATACTCTCAAGAACAGTTTCTCCACTGATCAAATCTCTCTCTCGGAGTTCTTTCCAAGATTGCTTAATGTCTTGTAGTAGTTCATCCTTCTCATCGCTGTTAATCGGCGTTTTAACAAAACCTGCTTTTGCGAAACAATTCTTAATCGTTGTTTCCATCACACCTTGACTCCACGCTTTCCCCAACTCTGATATGCACATCCGCAAATCTAAAACAGAATCTATAGGTTGGTTGATTTCTATTCTCAGTATAATTTTTTTTTTTTCAGTAAGCGTCTTTGGTAGTGCGTTTTCAAATTCTTGATAATGCCTTGGTCCATTGGCTGCAGTTTTGATGAGGTATTCTGAAGGAAGAAAACAAGCTTGACACTTGTAAGTTTCGAAATTACCGAGTGAATGTGGGCAGGGCAGTTGTCGACCATCAACGCGATAATAACAAGCTGTTGTCTTCTTATGAAAAGCAATATTTTAATGTATCTTTGAGAAAGTCCAATAGCCATTGCAGGGGAAAGTTATACAAATTATAAAAAAAAAAAAAATCTTAATAGAATAACTCATTTTAGAATTGTGACCAAAACTTTCAAATATGTGTGACTAATATTTCCTTTTTGTTGCAGTCATTTTACACTGCCTAGTAGCAGCGAAACTACAAATAACAGGCCTAGTGTGCTCTTTAACAACCAATCCAAACCAAACTACTACCTTACCTTCTCAAACTGGAGCATATGTCAGTATGGTAGTTCCGCCACTGGTGTCTGGCCACTTTATTAGAACCATTGAAGATTGTTTTTTTTCAGACTGGTTTTGGCTAGTGATGCACATAATTACATCATTAATAAACGATTATGCACATCTTGTCCGGGTCACAGATTCTGAACATTTGACAACTCTGTGCACGACTCATCTGTTGCTTTGTCTTAATACAAAATGAGAATATGAACAAAAGAGTTTTGAAGTGCACAGAGAGAATATGAGAGAAAGAATTTCTTGAGAAAAAAAAATTTAAGGTCATATTATGTTTGTAGAAAATGCTGTTATTCGAGTGTTCATTTCCATAAATTATGTTATTAAAACTAGCAGTTCTTTTCTTTTTTCTTAGATATCCTATTCAAAAATTGCCCAATATGAATAATTACCCAAAATCTATATTCTTGGCTTTACTTCAACTAGGGTATAACATATCACAAATAAATGGAGACTATAATTACGTCACATGAATTGGTGAAGCTACTGTCACTGATGACGAGACTTTACGTTACTGTGATTGGCACCAAGGAAATGTCAATTACCACAAGTCTCGAACCCAGACCTCTCTTAATGAGTGACAAGTGCTGAAACCACTATAATATCATTGGTTCCGAGAATACAATTGGTCTGCTTTACTGTGATTGGCTCCTGCCAAAAATATGTATATTACCACACAATATAAATGGTGTAGTAACTATCACATAACTAGGCTTTTCTGTCATTATTTGAATTCGGTTCTTTTTGTACTAAGTTGTGCTTCAGATATAGGCGATTTATCATGGCTGAAAATATTGAAATTTTTACTATGACAGGAAGTGATAATGTTCCTCAAGATTTTGTAAGACTCGGGAAACTTGGAGAAGGAGGTAAGATTTTAATGAAATTTTTCTTTAAATAGTTTTAATTCCGAAATTAGTCAAAACATTTGTAGCACAATGACTAAAGTAGTGAAAATTCCAAACGTCAAACGATTTTGTTTAAAATAATTAGCCCAATTACTTTTAAAATGTGTCCACTCTGCATGTATAACATAATGTTTAGTGAAATTATGTCCAAAAGGCATTTTATAGTGATATTTCATTCTTAATATCATTTTATAAAGAGCCCCAACAGACGCGAATCGGGTAAAATTCCCAGTTTCCGAACTGCTGTTATTCTTGATTGAGAATTACAATTTAATTTATGAAAATAAATGCAAATAAAGTGTCAAAATATGTTCTGCTTTTGATTCTAACTTATATTAAAATCTTGAACGATTTACATTTACTGTATTTGAACAGGAAGTTTTTTTTCTCTTGTGGTATAAAATTATTCCAAAATTCACTTCTTTTAGCTCAAAATTTGTGATGACTAGATAAGTGTAAATTTTTTGAGATTTTATTATTTGCTGTTATTTTTCGCCTGCTCGAAAAGTGAATTATTTTTTTTAAAAAAGTACGAAATTGGAAAAAAACATCCATTTTTGAAATGAGTGGTTTTTTACAGTGAAGATGGATGAATTCTTTTACACCGAAGAAAGACTGAATTTAACATATACAGATTGCTAAATTCGATCCTTGTTCAATGTAAAAGATTTTGTATTGGAAACTGGCCGATCGAAAAGCACTTTATTAATATTTTGGAGCAGGAACAAGGTAATATTTTTTGAATTAAATCTTCGCTGTTCAAATTATATTTATTCTATCCATTTTGAGGCCTCTCGCAATTTTGCTTACCTGATTTTGTCACTGCTGTCAATCATCCTACTATAATAATTTTGCTAGAGACCGTTTAATTATCATGAATAGCACAATGGATACAATTGCTTTTCCTCCGCCTAAAAGACAGCTTTGAATCCATTATTTTTTGGAGGCCCTTTCATTCTTCAGTGGTAGCGCATTTTAATCTCCGATTTATCATACACTGGTGTTTAAAGAAAGTGTATCACCTAGGAATTTCACATTTCTAACCCTTTTTCGCGATGAATGACTAGTATCACGATTAGAAATATAAACAAAAGATATTTATTAACAGTTAAAGCTAAGTGATATTAGGCAGTGCTCTCCAAATATTCCGAAATGAGCATTTGCAACCCTTATTCAACAGTTTTGGTAAACAGGACAATTAGGGCTGAAATGTTATCCGAAGCCCCCAATTTGGTTCAGTTTATCATTTTAAATGGAAAACAAAATGTGTACCAGATGCAAACTAATATTTAGTTGAACCGCCTCTGGCCCTGATGACAGCAGCACACCGTTGAGACATTGAAAAGATCAATTTCTGAAGATAATCAACTGTTAGTTCATGGTTCTAAACACGAATTATGGCTTCCTGAAGTTCACGAAGGGTATTTGGTTTCTTTCTGGCAACTGCAGATCCCACATGATGCCAACAGTTCTTTCTATAGGATTCAGGTCCGCGCTGTTTCCTGGCAAATTAAGTTAAATTAACTATCGAAGTGCCTACTTACACTTTTCGCCCGATGACAAGGGGCAGTCATCGTCCTGAAAGATGCAGTTACTTGCAGGTCTCTAATGGTTGGCAAAACTTTGCCTTCCAATATAACCAGGTATCCGTTGGCATTTAATGAACCTTTTATAAACTGCAGGTGACCTACTCCGCGATACGAAATGCACCGCAATATCATTTGGCTGGTAGGGAATTTCACTGTAGACACCATACAGTCTGGGTGGTATTCTTCACCACGTCTACGGCGAATCGTTTGTCTCCCATCAGAGCCATACAGGCTGAATTTCTTCGCATCCGAGAAAATAACAGACTTCCACTGCTAGAGGGTCCAATTGACATGCTCCTTACACCAAATTAATCGGGCCTTTTTCATTTTATTGTATGGCTTCTTCTTAGGACGACGCGCTACAAGTCCATTTTTGAAGAGGCGTCTTCTGACTGTTACTGTACTTGCTACCACGCCTGTATGTCCTTTCCATGAAGAAGTTTTACGGTTTTTAAAACATAAGCGCTTCAAAAGGCGGTCCTGTTTTGGCGTAGAGACTCGTTTGCGACATCCGGTTCCTTTTTTCCTATCAGCAGAACCAGTATTCTTGAGTTTGGAAAAAAACTACTCACTGTCGACTTTACAAGACACTCTATAAGCAATATGACGGGAAGAACATCCCTTCTCACGTAAAGCAACAATAGCACACTTTATTCGTGGCGTCAACTGCACGTAACTCGCCATCCTGACACAGGCAAGGAATGACTGCAACTCTTGCAGAACAATTACAACATTAAGGAGTGATGCACTTTCTTTGAACACCAGTATACATATACAAAAAGTAATCAAGCTTTCTGTCATTGCTACTTCTCTCTCTTTTTTTCATTTGCCTTCTTTATAGTTTCTTTTTGGAAAAAATTTCACATTTTAATTACCTTATTTTATTTACATTTAAATGATCCTGGTTTTATTCTGCAAAAAGCGTGAGGAAATTGTCTGGTGTTACCTCACACAATGAACAATTAGTTGGGACAAGATGGCATGGCGTTTTTGATCTTGGAAAGAATGGATTTTCATCTCAGGTAGATGTTCACTTATGATATATCACAGAGTTAACAATATAACAACAGAATTTACTATAAGACATACAGAAGCTTCATAGCTTCAGTATATCTTATGGCTCCAATATGTCAAAGGTAAATCCGGGAGGGAAGGCTTATCATCGCTCCAAGATTATTACAAAAGCATGTTCAACTTCTGCGTTATCTCTAACAGAATAATTTTCTTATAATGTTGCTCCTGCCCCCGCAAAACCTGGAACTCTCCCTTGTTTACCTAGGCTGGATTCGAAAATAATATTGCGTTCCTATAGTAACGTATGCGGAAGCATATTCACGTATTGAGAATTATGCTTCCACAAAAACTGCCCAGTCCATTGATAACTGTAGCGTTGATATATTTGCTGTTTTAAACCAGTGCATTATCTCAAGAGCAGAAGTTATTAACTCCTCTAGGCACCTCGAGACCGTATCAGAGTACAGTACTGTATAGTATAAGCAGAAAATACATAATAATTGCATTTAAAAATTTCTGTTGTCCCTTACCTTTTTAGGTGATGGCGCTGTAGTAACCAGTAAGCGAAAATGGTGACGTTTGCTTTCCGAGTGTAAGTATATATTCATTGCTGTCGTGGGTTCCACTTAAGTTTTTTATTTTTTTTAATGAGGCATCTTTTCTGTGTTTCGAAGTTGGTATTCGAGTATTGGGTTATGCTTGGTTCGGTAGCAGTAGAACATACCATTCAAGTATCGGCATAGTTTTGGCTCTTTAGGAGTAGAACGTACCATTGATTTTGCGGATTATTGGGCAATTCTTGGTGTGTTTTCGAAGTTGGTATTCGAGTATTGGGTTATGCTTGGTTCAGTAGGAGTAGAACATACCATTTAAGTAGCGGCATATGTTTTGGCTCTGTAGGAGTAGAACGTACCATTGATTTTGTGGATTATTGGGCAATTCTTGGTGTGTTTTGGACAAGTTTTTGTTGTTAATTTAAGTATTTATTTATTATTTTTTTTTTCATTGTAATATAAGTTTAGGACTAAAAGTAGGCTTAGTGTTTTTTTTTTTTTTTTTTCCAGTATAGAGTACCGAAAGGGATTGTTATATTTTATTGTATTTCTGTCCGTGTTGGTTTTAAAAGGCTGATTTATTTTTTTGTTTGGTTTTCCTCATTACTTCACTAAATTCCCATCTTCAGGAAAGTATTGGAATTGACATACTTTTTTTTTATTTCTCAGTATTTCGGTCTGTGAAATTGCTTTTATACAAATTGATATGTGATTCAAATGTCATTAGTTAAATTATGTTGGACAATCACCTTTTCATTTCAGTTCTACTAAGCTTTGTGTGTATTTTAACAACCCATTATTTGAGAATCTACCTTTCAAATAGTCTTGCTCCCCACTTTCCATCTTGAGAGGGAAGCTTGTGGCAAAATCAGATATTTATATCTTTGACATAATGTGAAAATTTCCCATAGTGTAAGATTTTGTGTGACAGTAACACCAGGAAGTGGTTAAAGTGATTCCAGCACTGTTGAAAGCAAGGTGCTAGGTCCTGCTGCTGGAAGTCATCATGAAACAAGAAAGTAATTTTTTTTTTTTTTTTTTTTGTTGTTGGCGCATCGGCTTCTGTGGCCATAATGCACCTCCCAAGGTTTTTTGCAGTACTTTGATCCAAGCCCAAGGCAGGATTCAAACCTGCGACCTTTGGGTTGCCAAGTAGGCACTTTACCCACCCGGCTAGCCCGGTCGGCAAGAAAATAAATGGACTGTGTTAGGGTAGCTAAGAGTAAAAACAGGTGCATGTATATTTGATTATACACCAATACTAGGAGCAGAATAAATGAATTTGATGTGCTGGTTAAGATATATGAAATGCACACATTGTTGGGATATCAGATATGAGCCATGCAGAATTTGAATGTGAGGAGTAAAATGTGTATAGACAGGACAGCAGGATAGGAAGTGGAAGGGTTATGCTCTTAGTTAAGAAGCACTTAAAATTTAAGGCAGTGAATCCATTTGACATTGGCCAGTGTGTTATTGAGTCAGTTTGGCATGACATCTCATTTTTACTTTCTGTGAATGTTGAATAAACAAGGGATAGTAAAACTTTAATCCCTGCTGCTTTTTTTTTATGCTTATTTTATTTATTCAGAATGAATTTTTTTTTTTTTTTTAAACAAGAATTTAATGATAAAATTCAGAAGAATCTCTTTATAAAAGAAAAGCAGTCACTAGAAAAATTAAATGCAGATTAAAATACAGTAGAACCCCAGATAAGAAATTTCCACAAGTTTTCCCCTGTACTTTTCATTTTGGTTTCTTAATTCCAAATTTCAACTCTGTTATGTATTATTTTCTCTTGTTAGAATTTTTCCCTGGGTCAGATTTTCTCACAAAGTTTTGATAAAGATTATAGTGTATTATAATGTTTTCCCACTTAATAAGTTTTTTTTTTTAAATATAGAAATTTATTTTTATTTAAAAAATTAAATAATATAAACAATTTTGGTAATTGAACAAGTTAGTGCATTGCATCATTTTAGTTCGTAGTAAACCACCAGTAGTTGAAATGGTATTGTTTTTATCACATTTAATATTTGTGAATGGAATGCCTTTGCAATTGATATTGCACTACCACGAATAAGTAACGCTTTGCCAGTGGAGAAGACTAATGTTACAAATTTTTGGCAGCTAACACCACCCGTGGGTGGTGGTATCTGGCAAGAATCCACTGTGAAACGTTATTGCACACTGTATGTTATTCGAGGTTGTTCAATATTAGTGCATTCACAATATGAGATATAACAGAAATGATTGATGAAATAGTACATCAGTCAGTGATATACTAAGAACTAAAGTGATGGTAGGTACTAACTTGTTCAATCAGTGAATTTTCCACTTTCGGTGCTAAAACCCCTTTAGTATATACATCTTGATACGATGGAGGTGATGTTGCAATTGTTTTAATCAATATCCATAATTTGATATTGTCAACCACATTGTGGTTGTGAACAGTTCTCAATTACTTAGTGGATTGCTGCTGTCTTATTGTAATTGTGACCTTTTAAGGTATATTGAAACTCCAAAAGAGCTTATTCTTCCAATTTGGTAATGAGTTTTTAATGAACTGAATGTTAAACAATTAATCCTCAGTTTAAAAATGTTTTCCATAGGCAGAGTAAAATATTTATAAATTCTGAAATAGTACTTTAAAAAAATCTTTAATTTATGTGTGTGTACTTTTCATTTTTATTTCATCAGGCATAACACCTGATGTTGAGGAAAGAGCATTAGAAAGAATAGAACAAAATCCAGAAATTTCGACAAGGAGGGTTGCTCTACAAGAGTGTACTGAGTCATAGCAGTGTGGTGAATTTTGCATCGCCAATTACTGTACCCCTGCCATATTCAGTGTGTACAAGGTCTCAGCAATACAGACTACCTCCCAGACTGAACTTCTGCCAGTGGATGCAACAAGTGTCCTGACCCCCCCCCCCCAATTTTTAAACAACATTTTTTGTTTACCGATGAAGCTGGGTTTACTCGTGATAGTATTTTCAATTTTCATAACTGTCACATTTGGTCCGACGGAAATCCTAGTGCAATTTGTGTTGAATGTCTGGGTTGTCTTGTTGAATGTCTGGGCAGGACTACTAGGAGACCATCTAATTGGACCACACTTTCTGCCAAACAGGCTAACAAGAGAGCTGTACCTTCAGTTCATGCAGAATGTTCTTCCAGACCTCCTTGATGCTAATGTTCCACTTCAGCAATGCCAGGACGTGGTTTATGCATGATGGTGCACTGACACATTTTGCTCGAGTTGTGACTCCATATCTAAGTAGAAGGTATGATCATGGCGGATAGGTAGAGGTGGGCCTGTGATGTGACCTCCCAGATCACCAGACTTAAATCCTACAGATTTTTGTATTTGGGGTCATGTAAAAAGCTTGGTGTACACTTCTGACATTAACACAGTTGAGGAATTGCAGTGTCAGGTTGAAGGAGCCTTTCAGCAAATCAGAAATGACCCAGGAATGCCTGAGAGGATTTGCAACTCAATGCTGTGAAGACTACAAAGCTGCATACAGATGCAAGGGCAGCATTTTTAACACCTTTTGTAACATGTAACATCTGTAAAATCCTGTGGTGGTGAAACCAAAAATTAAAATTATCTTATGTTTAATAAAATCACCCTTAGCAAAGGATTCAGATTTTTGGTAAACTAGTGTTCCCATAGTCGGTGGTGGATCTTAATAGAAAATGTGCGTTACCTTAAAAATGGTTCATTTGTAGCCTGATGTTCACTGGGACTCTTTTGCTTATTTTAGTTTATACTTTTCACCTTTAAATTATTGACCATTTTTGAAAAATCCTGTATAATGCTCTAAATGGTTCTATTTCATGGTTATGCTAAGAAAAATTTGTAACCAGTGGATACTAATCATGTACAGTATTATTAATAATAAAAAAGTAATATCAATTTTATTGTATTCAAAAAAAAAATGGAGCATATTTTTTTTTAGAAAATCTAAATGGAGAATGGATGTCTTTTTTTTTTTTTTAAATGTGTGTATTAGCAATGGCAAATGATGCAAGCTTATACACTGAGCCAAAAAAAAAAAAAAAAAAAGATGCTTCCTATTTCACTTATTCATTCCCTACAATAGTTTTTCTAGTTCTTCCTTGAATTTATTTAAGCTATAAACTCCCACAACTTTTGAACCACCAGAAGGTGGTTGCTGGAACAAACTTTTGCAAATAGGGGTCCACATTTGGTGAGTATGGGCTTGGCACAACCTAGGGTCCTGAGCTGGATATCATCATTCTCTTTCTTGGTGATTCCCTTCTACTTTTGACTCTCTCTCTCTCAGGGTAACTTGGGAATTTATTTTTTTTTGGCTGGTGCAGAATAAGCCTCAGGCTTCCTTGCACCTTATAGCTAATAATAATAAACTGTCCTTTTTTAATTTTGGTGCTCCTTGTGTGTAGTCTGAGAAGAGGAAGAATTCCATGGATATTGAGCAAGCTCAATATCCATGGAACACTGACTCGAATCTGTAAAACTTCTTTATTATGATAAAATAAAACGCATGCATACTGATTGTATAACTATATGTTAAAATATCAAAATAAAATAAATCTTGTATAACAAGAATAAAATATATAAAATTAAAAGCAATAAAAGTTTAGAACCACTAATACAGGAGCTTATGGCAGTAGCGCCCGCCTTTATCAGTTATAGTGGTTGCAGGATGGCCGACAATTTATGTACCATGCATCTTGACAGGTCTGTGACATGAACTATGGCATCTGCACACAATTCGCTTCTCGTGCATTGGAACCAGAAAATGGTCGGGCCACTTAGTGCACAAGGCTGGGGTACCTCTCAGACCCATTGTGTTGTTTATTGGCAGTCCAATGCATGCACTATCCAGATTTCTGGCTGAATTTGTATCCTCTGTAGTAGGGCACTTGCATCCTACTATTAAAAATAGTACAGAAATTTGTACAGTTCCATGCTCAAGAGGTAGAAGAGGGGGAGATTATGGCATCCTTTGATGTCATTTCTTTGTTCACATGTATACCTATCGAACACTGCTTGGATTGTGTGTGGAATGCTTTGAGTAGGGATGGCACTTTGAAAGATAGGACAGCCCTAAGTGGTGAAGGTGTCTGCTTATCTTTATGTAGTACCACTATGTTATTCCCAAATGTTATGTACCAGCAGGTTTGCGGAGTGGCCATGGGTTCACCTATTAATGCAGTTATAGCCAACTTAGCCATGGAAGCATTTGAAGATAGGATGTTGGGGAGCTATAGTCCTCCCCCACTACATGCATGGATGACACATTTACGGTGATACAAAGAGGACACGAAATAGAAATACTCGAGTTTGGTTGAATAGCGGTTTGCCTTATATTCGGTTTACTTTGGAGGTTGAGCGGGTGGGACCCTTCCGTTCCTAGATGTGTGTGTTTACAGAGAAGGCCAACACTTAAACTAAGGTTTATAGAAAACCTGTGTGTCGGGGCCAATACCCACACTTCAAAACAGCTCAGGCCAGTTGCCCCAAAAGTAGTGTGATTAAGGCCTTATTGGAAAGGGTGGGGTCCCACTGCTTGTCTGAAGAGAGAAGAGGAGATTAAACATGTTACAGCGGACCTAGTAATGTGTGGTTGCCCCCAGAGCATCATTGAGGTGTAAACAGTCACAGGGATGCTTTCTTACACCTGTTTCCACCGCATACATCCCCTACTAACCAGGCATTTCAGAACCCATTTTCCGTATCTTATGTTCCTGTAAGATATTGTGTGCAGCTGCGAGGTCGGAGGCTGCACACAGTAGTGTCTGCAACTAAAGATCCTATTGCGGGTAATGACACTAATAGGGTCAACACAATAGAGCCCATAAGACTGCAAATTATGGAGGTTCAGCTGTAGCAGAACATGCCTGGGAAACTGGGCATTGCATTACTGCTAAAGAAGCCGTGATCGTGGATAAGGCACATGGCTTTTGGAACCGGAAATGGCTGGAGAGTTTAAGAATATGTCCGTCCGAGTGCTACAGTCTTATAGGGATAAGGGCTGTCACATTCATGCACTCTTCGAAGCCCATATCCTATGAAGAGATGAATGGTTTAGAGTGGCCTGTCCATTTTCCAGTTCCAATGCATGAGAAGTGAACCGCGTGCAGATGCCATAGTTCGTGTTGCAGACCTGCTGAGATGCTGTTATTTGGTTTTTAGGAGCATTGGCAACTAAGGCCATATTGCTCTGAGGATATGTGGTGGTCACAGGCTCGAATCCTGGTTAATCAAGAAGCGTGTGTGCTATGCATTGCTCTATAGCTGATGAAGATGGCTGCTGCTGCCGAAAGTAATCGCTTTTAATTTTATATATTTTATTCTTGTTATACAACATTTATTTTGTTTTAAAATTTTAACATATAGTTATACAATCAGTATGCATGTGTTTTATTTTATTATAATAAAGAATTTTTTACAGATTAGAGTCAGTGTTATGTAATAGCATTACAGATGAAATCCATTCAGAGCCCATCTCAATCAGATTGCCTTGCAGATCCTAGTCTCCAGATGCTGCAATTTTCAGAATTGAAACTTTTTGGTAAGAGTTTGTTACCCTTGCCAATCTACATCCTTTCTAAAATGAGGCCTTGAGACCTGTATGTAGTACTCAAGATGTGACCTGACCATTGCCTTATACAATGGGACAATCACCTTCTTATCCCTGTAGCAAAATTCAAAAATATCATTGCCACACACTTTCAATTTGTACAGCAGTCTTTTATGTACAACAGTATCAAAAACTTTCCTGAAATCCAAATACAGTTGAACCTTTCTTTAACAAACATTCATATAGCAAATTTTTCTATGTAGCGAACTTTTTATTGACTTCCCCCTGGAAATTGAACAAGTCAGTGCATAGCATTATTTTAGTTGGTAGTAAACCACTGAAGTAGGTGAAATGGTAGTTTTTGTTACATTACATTGAAAATAGTTTCTGTATAACGAAGAATTTCCATATAACGAACTGATTTTGAGAGACCTAGGTAAGCATTGCTCACACCTCTGGCTTTTAGGCAATAGAGCTGATGCTGTAGAAAGCACAAAGTGCAAGAATTGCTTGCACTTCTGCCTTTGGCTATTGTTGATCTGTTTAGTTTTCTGATTCACCAAGCTAGTAGTTTTCCCACCCACCTGATGCGCCATTAAAAACCAACTAACCTTCCCACCCACCTAACACTGCCTTGATAGTATCAGAAAATACTCTTGCACCCCTTCTATTTAAGTGTATCCCATGCCTGTAGATTCAGTTTCTCCTGTTATCAAGCACAGACCATGCTGAGAAATTCTACCTCATGAGGCTTGAACAGTCTGAGGGCCAAATTTATTTGACAAGGCTCTCATCATATACTCCTTCCTATAGTGTCTGGGGCTCAATTGCAGACATAAAATTTAACCCAAACTGAGGACATTTTTCAGCATTGTCCTGTATGTGTTAAGTAAGTCTGAAGATCTTCCACTCTTAATGTCAGTGTGCAAGAATATTACCTTTTGTGCCCTTAAAAGATATCTGCTTTACATCATCAAATTCTGACCCTGGTAGATTATCCCAGTCATATTCCACCTAACCTTTTTCCCAGTGCATTTCTCATTCCCTGGCAGTAGTCATTCAACTAGTTCCTGTGGAACCAATGCCTTCTGCTTTAGAGGTTGCCACTGTGTGAGCTTGAAGGGCTACCCAAATTTAAATCCTTTAAACTCTTATAAAACCCCATAATAATGCTGAATTCGTGAATATCATGCAATACGTACATGAGTTAGCCTGGCTCAAAGCAATTCTTAGTGTTTTTGTAATTATCAGTTTTATGTTTGTGTTGTGACTTATTTTTTAAATCATGGCGTAATAAATTTGTATTATATATCTATACATTTGCTCTTGCAGGTTCTGGACAAGTTTACCTCATAAGAAAAGTAAACAATATGGAGCTGTTTGCTATGAAAACTATTCCAGCAACATACCTCTCAACAGAAAGTCGTAGAGTAAGAGTAATACAAGAATTGAGCATTTCAAGACAGTGTCAAGAAAGGCCATTTCTTGTTCACTTTTACGAAGCATATTACAACTCTGCAGGGATTCATATGGTTATGGGTAAGTTTTTTTGGTTTTTTGAGAATATTCATCTAAACCACAACCATTTTTTTAAGCAGATTTCAATTAAAAATAAATTCAGTGTGTGATAGGTGTAAGCAGTTTGGAGGAATAGATGCCCATATGCTTAAAGCAACATTGACATGTAGTTCATAATAACTGTTTCATCTTGTCTTTTACAGTTGTGCAATTTTTTTTTTTTTTTTTTTTTGTCTGCTATTTCATATAGTAACCAAATTGGATCAGTGTAAACTAGGGCTTGCATAAAACAGAGTTTTTAACTGAAGTTTACTCTTAAAACCGATTTTCTCAGACTTAGGGAAAATAATTAAAAGCTTATAACACAGGTATTTATTTTATCTTGGGTAGATTGTATGAATCGTAATCAAATCTTTTAAACAAAATCTATCGCCTCTTATAGTAAAAAAATTAAAATGCTCCAAAAAAGTAACCAGCTTGAGATTATACAAAATTTCAAATTGTATTAAAATCCTTTTGAATAAAAACTATCTTCTCGTATAGTAAACAAAAAAATAATAAGCCCTATAATAATAAATAAATAAAAATAATGTGAAAAAAACAGCTTGGGGAAATTTAAAAAAGGTAAATTGCAGCCATTATCAACCCACTGCAGGATGGAAGCCTCCTTAACAATTCCATGCTGAGGGAAATGGACCATAATCTGCCACGCTGGTCCAGTGCGGGTTGGCAGATTGATCGTATTCAGCAGTCAGGGGCTTGAACCCTGGTCTACTCAAAGAGCGTGTGCTACTGCACTCCCGCTCCTGACCACTCGGCTACGGATTGCTCAGCTTTTTTCCGAAAATGATCCTTTAAAAAAACACGGTATATTAAGCATTTTTCCTGATAGACTTGACCTTATTTTTGTGTTAAAGAGACCAGTGATCGAAAACACTCTCTCAGATTGGACACTTGTTGGTTTAATGATCAGCAGTGCTCTATAAACTTTCTCCAGCTTTTCACTTCTACTGCTAGTTGCCTCCAAAATTTTAAATTCTTTGCTGATTTCCAATTCACTTGGATATTTTGAAGGCTCTTCAGTTAATCTCTTTATTACACTATCATACTCTCGCATGAGTATCACCAACATCGGAACTAGACGAGTCTTTGTTTTCTTCTAAAAGAACAGTTTGTTTATTTTCAGTTTCTTCATTCAACGCTAAGACTCCTTCGGAATGTTTTGCAAATAATCTCTCGTAAATCTCTTCAGCTTGCTTTTTCAAAACTTGCTTACTTGAAAAATCAAAATGTTCTTGAGCCTGAATCTTCTTTCCTAAACTTTTTGGGGTTGTGTAGATGGCTCAGCAAAGCTGTCTGTATCTTCTGAGGTACTTTGCAACCATTTCAACTGGTTGCAAAGGTTCACATAGCAATTCAAGTGTTTTTCAGTCATTGTCAGACAGCTTCAGTTGACAGTACTGCACATAGAGTATTTGGAATGCAATTTCTCAATTTCAAAAATCTCTCAATCATATAGAATGTGCTATCCCGTCTAGTTTTGCAATCTAATATAAATTTATATTCTTTCCCATTAAATTTTGCTTTAACAAAATTTTGTAATGTCATTTTTGGTAGGAGATTTTCGAAAAAGCTTGCAAATTTTTCTGACTTTGTTAATAGTTTGTGCAATATTGGCCATTGGATTGAAGAAATAAATGAGCTCATCGGTAAAGTCTGTTTGATAAAGCATGTCTTGCTGTCTTTCTTCAACTTCTTCATCACTACTTTCTATATTATTTTCATTGTCTTTGGGAGACTCAGACTGTGGCACCATAATTGATTGCTTTTTCATAAAGTACATCTATAACTGACAGATGTATACAGTGGTCTATACATTGTTGATGATTAGGTGTAATTTGCTTGCCAAACTTAATCATCATTGCTGCTCCATCAGTGGTGCAGGCAACAATATCCTCATCCAAGTTCAAACCAAATTCCTTCAAGTGTCCATTCACAATTTGCTCAGTTCTTCTGCTATCAAGTGAACCATTAATCTCAATAAGACTTAACAACAAATGATTCTTTTGAATGCACATTTATATTCATATACCTTTTTTTTATTTTGTATAGATGTATATTGTCTAGAGTCAGTGAATACCGTGCACCCAAAACCAATGAATTTTTGAAATTCTGAATGAGTTCTTTCTTAGTTTTATAATAATTAAGAACCATATTTTTAATTCCATTCACCTGAGGCTGGTGGTAATTTATTTATTTCTCTAAAGGTGAAGGCTTGATTGTATAAACTCACTCTTGGCAATTGAATTAAAAGAAAATCCATCTAAAGCAGTTAATTTTGAAATCTCTTCTTCCATAGATTTTTTTTTTAACAATAAAGTTTTCTAATGTTTTTACCATTTTTACGGGAGTTCACTGTTATCTTGTTTAATGTCAATCTGATGCATTTTCTTTAAATGGAACATCACAGATGTAGATCCACCAGACGACTTCATTATCTTCTGACATTTCGAACATTATGCTTCATCTTTGCTTTTTCGAGCAAAATAATTCCATACATTTGATTTCATCTTAGTCATATTAAGAGTAATAAATATTAATTTGTTGGTGATATAAATGCCTACTATTTTCAATAAAATTATTGAAGATAACAAAGGCACAATACTATGCGTCACTCCCGCAAGCACTGAATGAAGAGTCTAAACGAGGCAAGTTTCAAAATTGTCACGAAAGAAATTTTTTTTTTTATTTACATTCCATCAGTGTCAATCCACTTGTGATATTGTGGCTTATGTTACCCATTTATGGACAGGTTCAATGGAAAAGTTGGGCGAAACACAAGCAGTTGCTCTTGACATCTCAAGGGCTTTCGATCGTGTTTGGCATAAAGGTCTTCTAAACAAGCTTCCATCTTATGGTTTGCCAACTGTTTTTTGTAATTGGTTATCCAGTTTCTCTCTAATTGCTCACTGAGGGTGATGGTAGATGGCTCTGTCTTAACTTCTCCACTAATGCTGGTGTCCCCCCCAAGGTTTGGTTCTTTCCCCCACTCTTTTCCTCTTGTATATTAATGATCTTCCATTGACTGGAAATTCTATCCATAGTTTTGCCGATGATAGCACATTGTTTTCCATTTTGAGATTCCTTAAATGCTGATCTCCAGTGGGGTGACAACAACTTAAGTTGATTTCAATTCTTCTAAAACTCAGACTTGTCTCATATCTTGCGAAAAGGATCCTTCTGCTCCTATGCTTATCTTTGGTGACACTCCAATTTCTAGGCAACATGAAATATCTTTTGGGGATTACCCTGACTTCTTAATCTTTCTTGGCACAAGTACATTACAAATATTGCTTCCTCTGCATATAAAAACTTGATTTTCTCTTTTGCTCTCTGCATTAATTTTCTTCCAAACAGCTGTTCTCTCTGTAAAAATCGCAAATCTGCCCTACCACAGAATATTGTTCCGACATCTGGGGTGGTGCCCCCAAAATCTCTCTCAGGCTTCTAGATTCCATTCAGAAGAGGGCAGTTAGGTTATTTAATGACTCATCTCTAACAGAGTCTCTCCACTTGCTGTTTCATAGATGTACTGTTTCTGCTGCATGCCTTTTCTACAGATATTTCCATGGGCACTTGTTCTGTAATGTTCTTGGGCTTCTATAATTCCTGCTGTCTCTTTCAAAACAGTCTGAACACATGCCACCACCAGCCAACATCTGTTTACTGTCCAACTTCAAACTCACAGAACCATCTTTTCACCTTCCTCATTTATTCATTCAACTGCCGTTTTCCGGAACAACCTTCCTTCATGTGTATTTCCTGAAAATTAGTCTACAGAAGTCTAATGTCAACAAATATCTTCTTTCACCTTTTCAACCTCCAACCCAAGCATGGTACTAAGTACTATAGGTCCTAATACCTCTGGTTTAGGGTTTTCATAAAAAAAAAAACACTTAGTAGTAAGGAAAATCATGGAGGGTATGTTCAAGGGTGGAATTCAGGATCATTTAGATAGAAAATGGAATTATGTTAAATCATTATTTGCTAACCAGATTTGTTAAATCATGTTTAACAAATCTGGTTAGCTATTTTGACAGGTTCACATTTGAGCTGGATTTAGGAAATAATTTCAATATTGTTTATTTAGATTTTAGCAAAGGATTTGACTCGGTCCCATGTGAGTGGTTACTTTATAAGGAACAGGTTGTAATTGCAGGCAAAATCCTTAGATGGATTGCAGAATTCAGGGCAGGAGGCAGAGGATTGTGATAAATGGTTATTCCTCTGATTGGATTAATCTAAGAAGTGGGGTTTCCCAAGGATCAGTCTACATTTACTAGTAGAGATAAGGGCATCATAATCCCAATATATATACGACTATTGTTAGACCACACTTGGAATACTGTGTTCATGTATTGGGACCACACTTAAAGTCAATATGCTTCTTAAAAGGGTCCAAAGACTGGTAACTTGTCTGGTGAGAACGGAAAAAGGGCATCCCATCCATTTAAGGAAAGACTGAATATGTGGGTTGCATTCCTTGGAAACTAGGCACCTTAGAGGAGACTTGATTGAGGTGTTTAAGGCTGTGATAGGCATAAGTAAAAGAATGAGGACAATTTTCACTACTAAATAATTCTGGAACTAGGGGCCATAAATTTCAAGTTACAGGAGAGGTGTTTAGACTGGATTGCAGGAAGTCTTATTTTAGCCAGAGTTAAATTACCGGAATAAGTTGCCTACAATGGGTGGTAGAGGCTGACAGTTTGGGGAAATTCAAAGGGCAGCTGGATAATTACCTGAGGGAGGAGAGAAGCACATAGGTTGTCTATGTGCAGAGTCATTAGAATGTATGGTGCAAGGAAGCCCAAGGCTTCCTTGCACCATACTGCTATTACTAATCCTAGTGCTTATCGAAATATATGGACTAGGATTAAATGAAAAATAAGCTCAGCCGAGACCATGATATTAATCCTGAATTGGGATGGTTCATGGTGATTGTACTCTGTATATTAATATAGAAGAAACATAGGAAGACCAATATTTTTGTGGTACCTTCTGGTGCTGTAAAAAAAAAATTGAACAGTAGCACTTTAACTAAAGCTAGATTTCTTAATCTTTCAACTTCTGATTTGCAACTTCTTGTAAGAAAGCAAGCTTATAAAGCATCCGAAAAAACCTTCCCACATCACATGTTCATTCCCTTCAATAGTTTGCCTCGTTCTTCCTTGAATTTATTCGAACTACTCACCTCCACAACAGATGCAAGTTTATTGCAACAATCAACCGTTTGCTGACTGAAGACTAACCTCCCCACATCCTGCAACCATCCTTCTTGAGTTTGAATTTTTGTCCTCTTGTGTGTAATCTGAGCAAAAGGAAGAATGCCGACAGCATTGATCTTGCTGAATCCATTCAAAGTCTTAATCTGAATGAGATCACCTTGCAGGTGCCTAGTCTCCAGACACTGCAATTTGCAGAACTGAAGCCTTTCTTTGAATTCTGGAAGTAGTATGGCAAACTTTATAAAGAAGTGAGGCTTTTGCTTTAATAACACAAAATAACTTTAGCTTCTTAATAAGATAAAGGCTGCAAGCTCAGCCAACCCCCATCTGTGTTTTGGGCAGATTGGGTTTGGTTCCAATTGATAACTGGAGGAATTTCTGAATTCATCTTAAATTGAGGTTGTAGTTAGCCAGTCTCAGGCAGAAGGATTAGATTCTTGTGAATTATTCTGGATTTTTTAGTATGACAACAATGCACTTGTATAGATATAAGAGATAATATTGCAATATGATAAAGTTATTAATGTGACTAAAACCTAACAGCAATTTTAACATATTATAAAAATTTCTAACAATATTTCACAAATCTGCAATCAGCTTTTTTTTTTGTTTTTAGAATTTGCTCCATATGGTTCGTTATGGGAGTACCTTCCAATATCTGAGCCAATCAGTGAAAACACTGTAAAGCTTTATCTTGCAGAACTTCTTATAGCCATCCAAGAGCTTCACCAGGTAAATTATTTTAAAATAGAATAATTTTTGTACTTTAACTTGTTGGCATTTGTACTATATTATGTAACAATGTTTGATCTTCACCCTATGCAGTAAAGAGAAGTTTTTGGATTTAAGGGAAAAACTCTGGCAGAAAATCTTTGGAAGTGTTGAATTACTGAACTGAAAAAATGGTAATACCAAAATGGGAGGTCAGAGTAGAATCATATGCAGCCACCATGACAAAGCTTATTTGTTTCTGCATATGTGTTCTCTTGATCACCACTATCCACTGTATTGTTTACAGATGAAGCTGGATTTAGTAACAATGGTGTTGCCAATTTTCACAATGCTCATCAATGTGCTGAAGAAAATTCATTTTAGCAGTGTTGCTATAAACTTTTTTGAATAATCTATTGCCTGTCCTGCATGCTACCTGTACCTGAGTCCACTCTTTACTTGTAGAATATGAAATCCATTATTTATTCAACACCAATTGATACATTGAAATGCTACAGCAACATGTGGAATAAGTCTGCCAGCAAACTTGATGGATAACTGGAACTTTTGAGCAGGTGATATGGTCTATGATAAGATGTTTGCAGGCTTGTATTCATGTGCACGGTGGTTGCTTTGAGCATTTCCTGTAAATACAGTTGCTGGAACACAGAAACAAGGCACAATCATGCTTGTGTTTATGAATTTTTTTTTTATTGTTTTAGGTCCTAAATCCATCTCTGATGTGGGTCTCATGTTTTGATACACCGTGTATATGGTGTATCAACACTACAAATAGTATCTCTCAGATATAAAATTTGCAACAACTGAGAAGTCATTAGAAAGTTTAACTCTGGAATAAAAACAGTGTCCAGAATTAAGTCCACTACTATAGAATGGACCTCAGGAAGTTTGAATCAGTGTGCTGATGACCATTACAGTAATCTTTTTTTTTTTTGGGTAGTTGAAATTGATGGTCTGAAATTTAAGAAGCAGCTGGATCACCACTCTTATTGGTGGTGGAGAGTATAAGAATGAAATAGGATAACAATATTGCTTAGTAAGTGTAGTGGTTTTGGTGTACACCAAACAGATTTTGTTTTAACACAAAGGAAATGTCTTTTTTTTTTTTCACAGTAGATCATTAATTATTGAAACTTAACTTTTAAAAAAAAAGTTAATCCCTTAATATTAATAGGTTATCAGCAGTCTTAAGTGTTGCATTCTATTTGAACATTACATTAAAGCTTTAATATTACAGTCTAACTTAGTTATAATGAGCATCAAGAGACTGACAAATTCCTCGTTACAAATGTTACTCGCTATATCAGTGATACAGATGGAAAAACCCCTTGGGCTGTTAAACAAACACTTTATATCAGTGATGAGTTAAGTCTACCTGCTATTTTTTTTTTTTTTTTTTTAATTCTCGATAAAAAGATAGAGAAAAATATAAATATATACCTACATATTATTTGTATTAATGCTTGTATAAACTACAATACTCTTAACATTTAAACAATTTATTTGTCTGTAATTTTAAAACCATACACTTAAATACTAAACAGTTTATTTTTCTGTAATTAAAAAAATTCTTTAATAATCAAGATTTTAATTAGTCTTTATTTATGAATCTTAAAATTGACCTTTTTGTTTTAAAGATTTCACTTTGATATTTCTTAAGGTTCCCCTTAAAACACTCAATGTGTTAAGTCTTGTTACCTTCCCGAGTTCCTTCAAAAGCATTGACTAAAGTGTCCATTGTATCTTGAGATTGTTGGCACTGATTTTGATTCACTTTCAATTGTCATCATATAATTGTTGGTACGGTCTTTGTTGAGCATAGCAATTACAATGTAACTCTATAGGAAGACCACTACTTAATAAGTTGTCATTGACTCTTACAAATTCATCGATGTTATCTTTATTAAAACCTACAATGTTGTTATGTAGCAACCATTGAGATAATGGTAAGTTGTTTTCTTCATTTCCACCTTCATCCACAATTGAAATTTAATTTGAATTTAATCTTGATTTCTTAAATTCGATTTGAATTTAATTTCGACAGTCATATCAACAATTCAATGATTGTCTGAGTAACGTTGTTCCACGCATCATTCAATAAATTTATAGCATCCAATATCAATATCGCGGATTCGAATCCCACCTCAAGCTTGGATCACAGTATAATGCAAAAACTTTGGGAGGTGCATTATGGCCACAGAAGCTGATGTGCTAACAACAACAACAAAAAAAAAAAAAAAAAAAAAACCAATATCAATATAGACTTGGTAAGTTTCTGTTCTTTTTGACTGATCAGATGTAGAACTAGAAATCTTTTATAAAATCCTTTCAAACTCTTGAATACACCTATGTTCATTGGTTGTGAAACTGACGACACATTGGGACACTAGCTTAATGTTGGAACAGGAACCCTAGCTTAATGTTGGATAAATTTTGAATCTGGAGGATATGTCAACTAACAAAATAGCTCTTTTTGAAGAGCTCTAAGTCATACAAGCTTTCTTGTTTGCAGTGTAATCCACAAGTTTCCTTACGTTTTAACACAGGTTTTTTATCAGTTCCTGTTATATTTGCACATACAAGCCTTGGATTTTTTTTTCCACCAACACATTTTTCCCCTTTGAATGAATTTAAATGCATTGCCAGGTGTTAAATTATTTAAAAAAAAAAAAAAAAAAGTCCTGTTTCGTTAGCATTGTAGTAGTAATAGAGGCATGTGATGCAAGTGTATGAACTTATGTAGCATCAGCCAAATAAAAAAGACAATTCACACAACCATTCCCTCTAAAAGTTTCTCCAGTTCCTCCTTGAATTTATCTAAGCTATCAATGACAGTGGAAGTTTGTTCTAGCAATTAACCACCCGCTGGCTAAAGGCAAATTTCCACATCTATTCTACAACTGTCTTTCCTCAATTTGAATTTGTTCTCTCAGGTTCGTATTCTGAGCAAGCAGAAGAATCCTATCAGGATTCAGCATGCAGCCACTGCAATTTGCAGAACTTTAGCCTTTCTTGGTAAGAGAACCCCTTCTCTGTACATGCTCAAGCAACTTTACATCCTTCCTAAATTGAGGTCTCCATACCTATATTCAATGTGTGGTCTGACCATTGCAAACAGATGCATTGTTCAGAAAACTTCATATCTGACTGCACAATCACTCCCAGGTGTCTTTCATTTTCTACCACCCTAACTGTAGTAACACACAGAATGTTTCTCTAGGGTTACTTCTACCCATATGCAGTACTTAACATTTGTCAATGTTAAACTTTAGTTGCCACTTCTCAGCCCATCTGCCCAAATTTTCTAGATCCTATTGCAGTAGCACAACTGTCGTAGATGTCTTCATCATTGTAATCTTTCCTGATTTCTGCCCAAACACAGTTAATCCATTCATTTGCCATTATTGGATCTGCAGATTGAGATTTTTCACTAATTTTTGCATAAATGATATGTCAGTTTTTAAATCAATCCAGCCAACCATTGTTACACAGAATATCGTCACATCCAAATTATTTAGCAAATTTTTTCGCTTGAGCCTTCAAGATCGGACTGTATATTGAAAATCCAGCACTTTGTGCAGCGAACCATTGAAGCACTGCTTCATCAACGTTTGTAACCTCGCATATTCTAAATTGGTTTTTTTTTAGCTATGTTCTTTTCCAGTGCTGATATGTAAACATCTTTATTCTTCCACAATGTTGATACACTTGAAGAGGACAAAACTTTTTACATGCTTCAACATTTTTTGCACCACATTCTAACTCGTGAATAATTTTGACTTTTTTGCGAATTGAGAGACTTTCTTTTGTTAGTAGACATGTTTCCAAAGAAAGGGTTAGTTAGTTTCTAGTGATCCGCATACAAAATTAAAGTCCCAAAATGCATACAAACTTCTTGGAAGTCCCAAAATAAATTTATGGTTCAGTGAATACAACACAATCTGTAAATAGGGTAATGCAACAAGTGGAATGCCAATGCACTATTGTATAACATCTCTCCCCCAAAAGGAGAAGGTCATAAAAGGGCTGCTAATTCCATAAAGCTAAGATTCCCTTTTCATTTTCCTCTATTTCAAGAGTTGGGTTTTTCCAACTACCTGAGCAATTAAGAATGTTTGCAGAGTTAACAATTTGTTCGGTATATCAGTGTAGTACGTTAGTTATAACAGTGATTGTATGGGAATATGCTTAAATTGAAATAATTATGGCTTTTTGCTCATTACGGTTGTGATCTTGTTATTTATTGGATTATTTAATTCAATTGGATTATTTATTGTTGTTTAATTTATATTTCTTTATATTTTTGCAGCTTTACATTATCCACAGGGATATAAAACCAGATAATATATTCGTCCGTGAGAGTGGCCACATTATTCTTGCAGACTTCGGTTTGTGTAAGCAATTTAGTGATCATGAGCCACATATTACAAATGAATTTTGTGGAACTAGAGCTTACATGTCTCCAGAAGTAGTGACAAGGAACTATTACAGCTATGTAAGTTCATTTGCTTTGATTTAACTTTTTTAACAGTATATTTAAACTTTGTTTACAGTTTTTTGTTCAGTGATAAATTAGGTAAATGTGAGAATTTAATTTTTAAAGTTAATACAGGTCATTATTAGTGATTCTCTCTTCTTAATGGGCTTTTTTTAACACAGTGACTTCTCTATTTATATAGAGAAAATATATTATATCATGATATGAGAGAATGTAATTATAAGCTTTGGAAGGGGAATGAAATTATCTTGCCTATCATACAGTCTTCAATTAATATGTTAAAGTTTAATCATAACCACAGGGAATATGTTTCATTCCTAATACAGTATCTTCAATAATTAAATTTCAGATTAATTTGAAATGCAATGTACAGGTAGTTCCCGACTTTGAGTTAATTCGTTCCTAGCATGCGCTCATAAAGCAAACTTGTAAAGCAGGAATTTATATCCCATAGACCTAATGATAAAAATAGGGTTCACATTCTCAACAATGAATTTAGTTAGTTAATTAGTTTGTTTAAACAATGATTGATTTATCCAAAGAAATTAAAACGTAGCCTGTAAAATCAAGCAAATTTTAATAAAGAAATTATTTATGACTTACAAATTTTGAAGAATGTTTATTCTTCATCATTGACCAAATGCACACTCATTATTGGCTTGCCACTCATTGGTTTGTTGCACAAGGAGTCTTCTTCAGAAATGCTTCAAGAGGCATTTGTTTCCAAGATTTTCTTCATAAATTTCAATAGCATGCATATACATTTTTTAACGGAACGCACAAATTGCAACACTATTTGTGTGGAGTAACAAGTTTACGAAACTTAAAAAGGAATGAAGAGAAGATTCTGAAAATTTCTTTTTTATAAGACTGAAGATTTCAGTAAATGGGGAAACACTTCACCATAATAATGTAAAAAAAAAAACCACAATTCCAGCTATTGGTATTTTTGCAAATACGATAACATGAACTTTACTACCCATTTGTCACAAAGCTGTTCAAATTTGGTTCTTATAACAGAACGTACAATAACTCTGTATAAATCGCAAATCCGCCCTGCATTGGAAGATTGTTCCCACATCTGGGGTGGTGCCCCCCAAAACCTCTCTCAGGCTTCTTGATTTCATTCAGAAGAAGGCAGTTAGGTTAATTAATGATTCATCTTTAACAAAGTCTCTCCACTCGCTGTCTCATAGATGTACTGTTTCTGCTGCATGCCTCTTCTACAGATACTTCCATGGGCACTGTTCTTCTGAATTGGCTTCTATAATTTCTGCTCTTTCAAAACAGTCCAAACACGTGCCGCCAACATCCATTTACTGTCCAACTCCAAACTCACAGAACCAACTTTTCATCTTCCTCTTTTATTCACTCAACTGCCGTTTTCTGGAACAACCTTCCTTCATACGTATTTCCTGAAAATTAGTCTACAGAAGTTCAAGTCCAATGTCAACAAATATCTTCTCAACCTCCAACCCAAGCATGGTACTAAGTACTATAGGTTCTAATACCTCTCTTGTTTGAGGTTTACAAAAAAAAAAAAAAAAAAAAAAAACACTAAGAAAGTGTAGTGCATCTTAATAATTTGAATTGGTAACTAATACAATTTACACAATAAACATAACTCTTTTAGAGAGTTATGTAGAGAACTTCAACTTCTGAGGTAGCTACGCACGTGGCTTGTAATTCAGTATTTATGAATGCTGAACATCATTTTTTGCAATTAATGATCATATATTTTCGATTTTGTTGATACTTTGAAAATGAAAAAAAAAAAAAACTTGTAAAACGGGAACTGCCTGTATTTCAGAGTTGCTACTATTCCCCCAACCAATGATGAGGTTTTATTATGCATTTTAGTAGGATTATTTTAAATTTGTCCATGCTGAAATTCAAGTCTGAATTCTGCCTTAACTTGTGAATAGCTTCTTTAATTTTAAAGACCCATATCCAACTAATTGGAAATGTCATAATAACATTAAATGGAACTCTAATAAATAAATAAAAAATTTGCTTGGAGTACTGGCACCTTTTGAATTTTACTTTAATGTGTACTTTGCCAAGAATTCTGTACAGAATCAAAATTTATGATGCAGTTACTTTATCAAGTTACTTTGATGCAGTTACTTTATCAAGTAACTGCATCAAAGTGAAAACATGAAAGGAACAAAAAAAAAAATCATATGCCTGCAAGTTCAAATTGAACAGTTGTAATGTCCTAACCAATTTTTTTTTTTTTTTATGTAAACCCCAAACAAGAGAGGTATTAGAACCTATAGTACTTAGTACCGTGCTTGGGTTAGAGGTTGAGAAGATGAAAGAAGATATTTGTTGACATTGGACTTTAACTTCTGTAGACTGTAATTTTCAGGAAATACGTATGAAGGAAGGTTGTTCCAGAAAATGGCAGTGGAATGAATAAACGAGGAAGATGAAAAGTTGGTTCTGTGGGTTTGAAGTTGGACAGTAAATGGGTGTTGGCAGGTGGCGGCACGTGTTCGGACTGTTTTGAAAGAGAGCGGGAATTATAGAAGCCATTTCAGAACAACAGTTCCCATGGAAGTATCTGTAGAAGAGGCATGCAGCAGAAACAGTACGTCTATGAGACAGCGAGTGGAGAGACTCTGTTAGAGATGAATCATTAATTAACCTAACTGCCCTCTTCTGATTGGAATCAAGAAGCCTGAGAGGTTTTGGGGGCACCACCCCAGATGTGGGAACAATATTCCATGGCAGGGCGAATTTGTGATTTATACAGAGTGAGCAGCTGTTTGGAAGAAAAGTAATGCCGAGAGCGATAGAGAAAACCAAGTTTTTTAGATGCAGAGAAAGCAATATTTGTAATGTGCTTGTGCCAAGAGAGATTAGAAGTCAGGGTAATCCCCAAAAGAGATATATCATTTTGCCTAGAAATCGGAGTGTCACTAAAGATAAGCATAGGACTAGAAGAATCCTTTTTGCGAGATATAAGACAAGACTGAGTTTTAGAAGGGTTGAAATCAACTAAGTTGTCTTTGCCCCACTGGAGAATTACCTGAAAATCGGCATTTAAGGAATTGGTAGCAGATTTTCGAGAAGTTGAAGCTGATTGAGCAGGACAAGGATTATCAAAATGGAAAGTGGAATGCAATGTGCTATCATCGGCAAAACTATGGATAGGATTTCCAGTCAATGGAAGGTCATTAATATACAAGAGGAAAGAAAAGAGTGGGGGAAAGTACTGAACCTTGGAGGACACTGGCATTAGTGGAGAAGTTAGAAGACAGAGAGCCATCTACCATCACCCTCAGTGAGTGATCAGAGAGAAAACTGGATAACCAATTACTAAAAACAGTTGGCAAACCATAATATGGAAGCTTATTTAGAAGACCTTTATGCCAAACACGATCGAAAGCCTTTGAGATGTCAAGAGCAACTATTTGTGTTTCACCGAACCTTTCCATTGAATCAGTCCATAAATGGGTACCATAAGCCAGAATATCACCAGTGGATTGACACTGACGGAATCCATACTGGCGATCGTTGATCAGACGGAAGGTTTCTAGGTAGTTTAAGAGTTGGCGGTTAATCGATTTCTCCATTACTTTAGAAAGAGTAGCAGTAATTGCAATGGGACAATAATTGGATGAGAGGGATTTGTCACCCTTTTTAGGAATTGGCTGGATATGAGCAAATTTCCAAGCAGAAGGAAAAACACCTTTGGAATAAGAAAGTGAAAAAAGGCGGCAAAGAATAGGAGGAAGTTCAGGAGCACAGGTTTTGAGAACAAGTGTAGAAATACCATTGGGACCTGGAGCTTCTTAGAATCAAGATTCGTCAAAATCCTTCTAACATTCTTTTGACAGAAGACCACAGGAGGCATTCAATGGAGCGTGTTGTGAAATGTGGGAGGTGTTTTGCCAAGATCATTAATACATGAGTTGGAAGAAAAATGGGATTCTAGCAAGTCAACTTTATCCTTGGCTGAAGTGACAAAAGAACCATCTGGTTTGGACAGAGGTGGGAGCAGAGATGGGCAAAAGTTGCGGCCAATAGCTTTGGCAAGAGACCAGAATGCTCGGCTACCATTAGGGCAAGAAGCAAGTTTTCTACTCTTAGCCTGTTCAAACTAGTTTGGACTGATTAATAATGGCTTTACAATTGTTTTGAGCTTTGGTGTAGACAGAAAATGAAACTGAAGAATTAGAAATAAGCCAATTACGATATGCAACATTCTTCTCTTGAACAGCCTTAGCACATTTATTGGAAAACCAAGGTTTAGATAAAGGATGAGATTTTAAAGTGGGGTGTAGGATAGAGGATTCCATTCCTGCAAGAATAATTTCACTGACACAATCTGAGCAAACGTTGACATCAGAAATTTTGAAACAGTAATCCGACCAAGGAAAAGAAGAAAAGAAATCTTGCAGGTCATCCCATTTTGCATTCTTGTAATGCCAAACAACACAAGGTTGGGAATAGCCATGAGATAAAGGTTCCATTGGAGAAGAGACAATCACCAAGTTGTGATCTGAAGTGTCTAAAGGACCTCTCACTTCGACCATGTATTTAGAAGGGTTGTTTGTGAGAAAAAGATCAAGTGTATTGGCTGTATGATTAGGATTGTCCGGTATTCTTGTAAGTAAATGAACAATCTGTGCAAGGTCATTAGTAATTGCAAAAGCCTCAGCATCTCGACCAGCTGGGTCAGTGTGACTAGAAAATGGAAGCCAGCTGGAGTTGTGTACATTAAAATCACCAAGGAAAATTACCTCACTGTTAGGGAAGTTGGACTGGAGGAAGTAAAGTTGCAAAGAGAGGAAGTCAAAGAGCTCCAAGTGATTAGTGGAGTTGGGAGAACGGTAGAGACAACAGATGAATTTGACACAATGAGGTAGAGATTTTAAGCCAGAGAAGATCAAAGAGAGGAGATTCCAAATTGCCAAGTCTCTGACAGGGATCTACCTAGGTGGTAGATGACTCATCAATCTCTCTCTCATGATGCTTGTGCAACATTAATATGCTTTAGAGAAATATATTGAATTTCTCTACAATTGTCTATTTTTTCATATTGAGTAAATTATGTATTAATACATTTAAAAGTCTGTTCAAGTTCATCTATTTGGAGATGTATGCCAAAACTAAAATATTATTAAAATTTTAAATGAATTTTACACTTTGTAGTGTTTATGGTTAATTTCTCAGGAATAATTAATGGTAATGTGTCTGATCTTGAACAGATATTTTGAACTCATTTATATTGAAAGTGGTGAGTTTTGGTTTTAAGGTGCATCCTGAGTGATATAATTAATTATATTTATCTTGATTTGTATTAAAATTTGGTAATTTCTGGTCTTTTTCTCCTAGGATGCTGATTGGTGGAGCTATGGCATCATAGCATATGAGCTTCTGGCGAAAGAGCACCCATTTAATAGCCTACAGTAAGTCTTTATAATCTACAGTAATAGTATATGATAAAGCTCGATAGATAATCCTTGTCCTGGATTTTTACATAAATAAAAAATTATGAGATCAATATTGCTGGTTCATTTTTGGGCCCTTCATTGTTTTCATTTATTTACAATGTTAATGAAGGCATAAAGTTTATTGTGAGTCTGCAGATGAGACAGATCATGCTGCTTTTTGCTAGTGGGGATAAGGTGATTATCCTGTTGTATAAACATCATTTCCCACTAATACAAATTCCCATTTAAAAATGTTCATATAAATCAGGGTATACTAATGTAACACCAGTCAGACCTGATAAGGTGATTTGTCATGCCACGTAAGGCAATGGTTAGGATGCACTTTCAGAACTTCATAAAGGTCTGGAAGACATCATTTTAGGAAGGATGTGGAACAGGTGTAGAAAACAGTGATAAGATTGTTTAAGGCACAAAAGGATACTCTTACCAAGGAAGCCTTCAGTTTCAAAATTTGCAGCATATGGAACCTATGCACTTGCAAGGAGACATGGTTGAAGTGTTTCAGACTTGTTCTTTCTTGGGCAAGACATAACAGTACATAAATTGAAAGGATAGTTGTAGAATGTGTATGAATATTTACTTTTGTCCAGATAACTGATTGTTGCAAAAATTCCATCTATTGTTGTGGAAGTGGTAGTTTGAATAAATTTAAGGCTTCCTTGCATCATTCACAACTATTAACACCAGTAATATTTAATTTAATATTAAGAAATATGAAATTAGTGGCAGTACATGTCTGTTTTGGCATAATTGCTATATTGACTTTCAACAAATATTGTTAGTTGGAAAGGCCTCTGAACTATTGTGATAAGAATTTATTACAAGGATCACTCATGTGTGTAATATACATATGTGCACAATAAGATACTTGCAGAAGTATATGGAAATCAATTTTCAAGAATCTATTTCCTGAAGTTCAGAAAATTAATAACATTTGCATCAGGCTTTAGTTTGTCGACCATGCATGTTGCAGAAATAATAATACACAGCAAAACCATAAAAATTTGTGTGCCATTGTTCCAAAAAATTACTAATGATAGTACCACTTGCATCTTACCATAGTTAGTTTTTTTTTTTTTTTTTTTCAATAAATGGAAACTAAGAGATAATGACTGTTTTGTCCTCCTGATGACCTCCCATGTTGTGGAACAACTGTTATGACATGGACATTTGGTTTTTAGTAGATTGACTTCTATAAATTATTGCATGCACAAGATATCCATGTTTGTGTATTGTTAAATGTATCCAGTCTCTTTCCAAAGATCTCTTTCCACTTAAAGAATGGGACTAATGGCTCCATTTAACAATACACAAACATGGATATCTTGTGCATGCAATAATTTATAGAAGTCAATAACTCCAAATTTAGATATGAGGAATGTGTTGGGCACTCTTGGGCTTATATAAAATTGTTTGGATTCATTAATAATTCAACTTAAGTGCGAATTTTAGTGTGGATTAATGACTTAGACAATATTGCACCATTGTGTTATAAAAGTGTGTACAAATATTAATTTAATGTTGAAGAACCTGGAATGCTTGTAGGGGAAAGAATTACTTCCCTACTTGAGATGGGCTAATTACAACCTGATCGGAGACGCCTTTAGAAACACTGTATTCTGTGATGGGATTCAAAACCAAACCTCTCCATGTGTTGATAGTGGCAAATCCAATATGGACACGTATATCCTCCCACTGCACTTTATAGATGTACACATTCCAGAAATTTGTGTAAAACTCATCTTAACTTCAGATCTTAACAGTAATCTGTCAGTTAATTGCAATGGAGTTTTTTTTTTTTTTTTGCAGTAAACAGAATTTAAGTTTTAACCACTTTAAATTAAAGAACACTGTATATTAATTGAAATACCTGTTTTGTACTAATTTATAATTCTTTAGTATTTAATTACATTAACAATTAACCTACTTAAAACTATTCTTTGTAGATATATTAATAATTTTCATAACCACCAGATGACAGTTCTTGAGGTCATTCCAAGTGAACAATGTTATATCAATATGGGTCTGTTTCTCTACAGTTATGGAATTGTAGGTATTTGAAACATTGCCTCTATATATGTAGCAAGTATGCAAATAGCATAAATACAAGTAGCACCTAAGAAAAACAGGTTTTGTTGTAATAGAATAAGTGCAAACATGCAATTTATTTTCCAATGAAAGACGTGGATTTGCAGTTTATTTGTCAAGAATTGTTCATCAAATTGTATTCCTAATTCAAGGACTTCCTAATTCATTTCACAAATATAAGTGGTCTCAATTCTAATCTCAACGATATCCATTTCCACTTGCAGTCTGCCAAACCCCATGTACTTTTTCTGACAGAATCTCAGTTATCGGTTGATTCATCTACTGCTCATCTCAGATGCCCAAATTATTCGTTGTATGATTCCTTTCGCCTCAAAGGTGGTACTTGCGCATATGTCCGTTCTGATATTCCCTGTCAGAGACTTGGCAATTTGGAATCTCCTCTCTTTGATCTTCTCTGGCTTAAAATCTCTCTACCTCATTGTGTCAAATTCATCTGTTCTCTACCGTTCTCCCAACTCCACTAATCACTTGGAGCTCTTTGACTTCCTCTCTTTGCAACTTGACTTTCTCCAGTCCAACTTTCCTAACAGTGAAGTAATTTTCCTTGGTGATTTTAATGTTCACAACTCCAGCTGGCTTCTGTTTTCTAGTCACACCGACCCAGCAGGTCGAGATGCTGAGGCTTTTGCAATTACTAATGACCTAGCACAGATTGTTCATTTACCTACAAGAATACCGGACAATCCTAATCATACAGCCAATACGCTTGATTTCTTTTCTCACAAACAACCCTTCTAAGTACACGGTTGAAGTGAGAGTCCTTTAGGCACTTCAGATCACAACTTGGTGATTGTCTCTTCTCCAATGGAACCTTTATCTCATGGCTATTCCCAACCACGTGTTGTTTGGCATTACAAGAATGCAAAATGGGATGACCTGCGAGACTTTTCTTCTTTTCCTTGGTCGGATTACTGTTTCAAAATTTCTGATGTCAACGTTTGCTCAGATTGTGTCAGTGAAATTATTCTTGCAGGAATGGAATCCCTTATCCCACACTCCACTTTAAAATCTCGTCCTTTATCTAAACCTTGGTTTTCCAATAAATGTCTTAAGGTTGTCCAAGAGAAGAATGTTGCATATCGTAATTGGCTTGTTTTCTAATTCTTCAGTTTCATTTTCTGCCTACACCAAAGCTTGCAACAGTTGTAAAGCAGTTATTAATCAGTCCAAACTAGAGTTTGAACAGGCTAAGAGTAGAAAACTTGCTTCTTGCCCTAATGGTAGCCAAGCATTCTGGTCTCTTGCCAAAGCTATTGGCCGCAACTTTTGCCCATCTTTGCTCCCACCTCTGTCCAAACCAGATGGTTCTGTTGCCACTTCAGCCAAGGATAAAGCTGACCTGCTAGCATCCCATTTTTCTTCCAGCTCATGTATTAATGATCTTGGTAAAACACACTCCATTCAGTGCCTCCTGTGGTCTTCCGTCAAAAGGATATCAGAAGGATTTTGATGAATCTTGATGCTAAGAAAGCTCCAGGTCCTGATGGTATTTCTCCACTTGTTCTCAAAACCTGTGCTCCTGAACGTACTCCTATTCTTTGTCGCCTTTTTTCACTTTCTTATTCCAAAGGTGTTTTTCCTTCTGCTTGGAAATTTGCTCATATCCAGCCAGTTCCTAAAAAGGGTGACAAATCCCTCCCATCCAATTATCGTCCCATTGCAATTTCTTCTACTCTTTCTAAAGTAATGGAGAAATCAATTAACCGCCAACTCTTAAACTACCTAGAAACCTTCCATCTGATCAACGATCACCAGTATGGATTCCGTCAGTGTCGATCCACTGGAGATATTCTGGCTTATGTTACCCATTTATGGACTAATTCAATAGAAAGATTCGGTGAAACACAAGTAGTTGCTCTTGACATCTCAAAGGCTTTTGATCGTGTTTGGCATAAAGGTCTTCTAAACAAGCTTCCATCTTATGGTTTGCCAACTGTTTTTAGTAATTGGTTATCCAGTTTTCTCTCTGATCGCTCACTGAGGGTGATGGTAGATGGCTCTCTGTCTTCTAACTTCTCCACTAATGCCGGTGTCCCCCAAGGTTCAGTTCTTTCCCCCACTCTTTTCCTCTTATATATCAATGACCTTCCATTGACTGGAAATCCTATCCATAGTTTTGCCGATGATAGCACATTGCATTCCACTTTCCATTTTGAGAAACCTTGTCCTGCTCAATCAGCTTCAACTTCTCGAAAATCTGCTACCAATTCCTTAAATGCTGATCTTCAGGTAATTCTCCAGTGGGGCAAAGACAACTTAGTTGATTTCAACCCTTCTAAAACTCAGTCTTGTCTTATATCTCGCAAAAAGTATTCTTCTACTCCTATGCTAATCTTTAGTGACACTCTGATTTCTAAGCAAAATGATATATCTCTTTTGGGGATTACCCTGACTTCCAATCTCTCTTGGCGCAAGCACATTACAAATATTGCTTCCTCTGCATCTAAAAAACTTGGTTTTCTCTGTTGCTCTCGGCATTACTTTTCTTCCAATCAGCTGCTCACTCTGTATAAATCGCAAATTCGCCCTGCCATGGAATATTGTTCCTACATCTGGGGTGGTGCTCCCAAAACTTCTCTCGGGCTTCTTGATTCCATTCAGAAGAGGGCAGTTGGGTTAATTAATGATTCATCTCTAACAGAGTCTCTCCACTTGCTTTCTCATAGACACACTGTTTCTGCTGCATGCCTCTTCTACAGATACTTCCATGGGCACTGTTCTTCTGAATTGGTTTCTATAATTCCTGCTCTCTCTTTCAAAACAGTCCGAACACGTGCTGCCACCAGCCAACATCCATTTACTATCCAACTTCAAACTCACAGAACCAACTTTTCGTCTTCCTCATTTATTCATTCAACTGCCGTTTTCTGGAACAACCTTCCTTCATACGTATTTCCTGAAAATTACAATCTACAGAAGTTCAAGTCCACTGTCAACAAATATCTTATTTTGTCTTCTTAACCTCAAACCCAAGCACGGTACTAAGTACTATAGGTTCTAATACCTCTCGTGTTGGGGTTCACATAAAAAAAAAAAAAAAAAAAAAAAAAAATTGGATGTTTGGGTATATGTTTGACAGCTGAACATCCAAATACATCATTTCTAATGTAATAAATGGTAGGTGGTAGATGACTTTCATCAACCGGTGAAATACCACCACTTTGCTAATTGGAGGCTTGAAGTGGTGGAACCCATGTTTAGTCTCTAGAGCAAAGTTTCTGGCATCCCCCTCCCCCCATACTTCTCCTTCAACCCATGCGCGGTACTAAGTACTATAGGTTTTGATACCTTTCATGTTTGGGGTTTTCATAAAAAAAAAAAAAAAAAAAAAGTTTTTTATTTATTTTATTTATTTATTATTTTTTTTTTTTTTTTTTTCAATTCAGAATCCTGTTGATGTAATATTTCTCTTTCAGAATGACCTTGGCAATTTTCTCCTGGGGCAATGACATATTTGCTGTATGTGTGTTTAAAAAAGCTTACTATTTAGAATGAAATATCTTTAACACAATCCAGTTATATTAAAGGAGGCGGCAAAGCAACTAAGCAAACCCTTAGCCATAATTATGAGAGCATCCTTGGACTCAGGGGAGGTTCCCACGGACTGGAGATGTGCAAATGTATCCCCAATTCACAAAGGGGGATCGAAGGGTGACAAGAGTAATTACAGACCAGTTAGTTTAACTTCTGTTCCGGGTAAAATAATGGAGTCATTGGTTAAAGATGCATTGCAGGATCATCTAGACAAAACTGCAGCAATAATTCAGACACAGCATGGGTTTGTTAAGGGAAAGTCTTGTCTGACAAATTTGATAGGATATTATGATGTGGTTACAAAGGAACTGGATGCAAAAAATAATTTTGATATCATATATTTGGATTTCAGGAAAGCTTTTGACACTGTTGCGCATGGAAGACTATTGTACAAATTGGAGCAGAATGGTATTAAGGGTAAGTTGCTACAATTGATAAAAGGATGGTTAAGTGCAAGAAGACAGAGGGTGGTAATCAATGGGTGCTGCTCTTCTTGGACTAATGTTATTAGTGGAGTCCCACAGGGTTCAGTGTTGGTCCACTGTTTTGTATATTTATCAATGATATTGATGAAGGTATATCAGGCTTAATGTCAAAGTTTGCAGATGATACAAAGGTTGGCAGGGTTGTTAATGACAGCTATGGCAGGGTGCTAAAACAACAGGATCTAGATAATTTGGGCAGATGGGCTAAGAAGTGGCAACTGAAGTTTAACCTTGACAAATGCAAAGTACTTCATATGGCTACCCATATGCATTACTTTGCATTTGTCAAGGTTAGAAGTAACCCCAGAGAAATGTACCAACTGTGTGGTACTACACTTAAGGTGATAGAAAATGAAAAAGACCTGGGAGTAATTGTGCAGTGAAATTTTGCTAGCAGGGAAAAGGAGGTGATTATCCCTCTGTATAAGGCAATGGTCAGGCCACGCCTTGAGTACTGCGTACAGGTCTGGAGGCCTCATTTTAGGAAGGATGTAGATTTACTTCAGCGTGTAGAGAGAAGGGCAACAAGTTGGTGAGGGGAATGAAGGGATCCTCTTACCAAGAGAGGCTTAAGTTCTGCAAATTGCAGTGGCTGGAGACTAGGCACCTGTGCAGTGATCTGATTGAGGTATATAAGGCCTTGAATGGGTTGAGCACGTTGAATTCTGATGGGATCCTTCCACTTGTTCAGATTACGAACCTAAAGGGGCATAAATTCAAATTAAGAAAAGACAGATGTAGAATAGATGTGCGGAAATTTGCCTTTAGCCAGCGGTGGTTAATTGCTGGAACAAACTTCCATCTGTCGTTGTGGAAGTTGATAGGTTGAATAAATTTAAGGAGGAACTGGACAGGCATTTGGAGGCAATGGTGTGGTTTTTTTTTTTTTTTTTTTTGGCTGATGCTGCATAAGCTTGTACACTTGCTTTCTTGCATCACATATTATTACTACTATAATGAAGTATTTTAAAGAATTGTATTGGATTATACTTTTGTAATTTCTAGTTATTTAAGCATTAGATTAGACTTCTGATTTAACAATCAACTCTTAATTTATAATAGAACATGTTCGTTCCTTAATTTCATTTTTTTTTTCCTGTTCATTAGAGAAATTGTACGGCAGCCATTAAGAATACCAGAGGGTATTTCGCCAGAAGCTGAGGATTTATTAAGAAACTTGCTCTGCAAGGAAAGGAGCAGGCGCCTAGAATTTCAGGGTGAAGCAATTAAGCATCATCCATTTTTCCAAGTAAGTATTTTGCCCTACCTATAATATGGGCTCTGTAGCTCTTTTTAGCTTCAGTGAATAAGTGTTCATCTATTTGATGAAAATGTTCTCAAGGAACATCATTTAGATGTTCCTTGCTTTTGAGAATGTGTATATAGCCATAAAAACTTAGGCCTATATATATAATCATCCAAATCTGTTAGTTGTATGGATAACTGTAATAATACATATTGGTCTTGGATTTATCAGCCTTCCATTCTCTTGTCTTTTGTACCATCCTATTTCTTTAGCCCAAGTGAGAAGAAATTTCTTGTCTTCTAATATGCACTTTGCACCATTGCACTGAATTCTTGTTCACTATCTAGGCCTATTGCTATTAAATTTTCTTTGATCATATGTTTAGTTAATCTACTCTTGCTTTATTTCTTGATGCACAGTGCAAGCATGGTATTCAGAATAGTTTCATTGGAAATGTATTGCAAAATAGCTTCTTTAAAAGCTGTGGTTTGATTTTTATAGGCAATTCCAGTGTCATAAAGCATCAATCTGATGTGGAGACTTGCAAAAATGGTCAGGGAAACTGGGAATATCTGTTGATTGCTCATTGACTGTTGTTCACTCGGGAACATTTAGCACAAGGTAGGAAGAGTCTAGCAACAAATCCATGCAAGTCACTATGAAAGTTTGTAGAACAAAAGGGACTCTTATGCAGTGGTGGGGAAATTAAAACTGCTTCTGTACAAATTACATGTGTGCAGCAATGTTTTCCACCAGACTAAGAAAACAAAGCTGTTACTGTAGATGGTTACTATAAAAGCTGGATAAAGACCCATAGATATTAGACTAGGCTTTCTTCTGAGAGTTCTGCTGTAATCTTACTGGCTTAGTAAACTCTTGGTAAATTTTTCTGTATTATATAGAAAATCCCCATGAAATCTTTCCCTCCCCCACACACACACAACCTGTGAAGGTCAGTTTGGTGTGCAATGAACCATTGCAGGATCCTAGTGCCAATCTTTTTTGCAGACACCATTACCTCTGTGGTACATTAATATAGTCCATGGGAATTCCTGCAACACCGCACTGAAGAACAGATGAAAATATGGTTTTGGCAACAAGTCAACTCTCATGCATCAGTGGCTGAGCTATCCCTCTTCTGAGAATGCATAAATTCAGAAGAATTATGGCCACCATACTTAAAAGATCTGTTGCCATTATTCTACTGTTTTGAGGCCGTGTCAGCCTCACAAAAACAAAATGCCTACAACAATAATTTGCACATGCTGAAATAACAGAAGTGCGACATATCCAGTATCATTCCTAACAATGCAGGTGTTGTTTTTGAATGATGCTTCATTGAGCTGAGCACAACGAAGTATAACTTTTTTTTGTGACAGGTTTAAGTATTGCTAGCCAAAAATTTTACTTTTAAAATTGTCTCCAAACCTCTCTTACTCGGTTATTTGCATTTTCATGAGCTTATTTAATGTTCACCTGTACACTAGTTTACTCATGCCAGTAGTACTTTTTCAGCAGTGGTTTGAAAAATATTGCTCATTCTTTGATTGATGTAATGTTCTCGTTCTCTGCACAGACATGCTAGTCTCAATTTTTGCTGTCAACTGTATTTAATACCCGTGGTGAATATTTTTCCAAACTCTTTCATAAAGTAAAGACTTAATATTGAAGTAATTAAAAAATCCTCTGCTCCCTTCACCTTTAGATAAGGTGTTGGTGGAATGGGCTCGGGTAAAAATGCAATTTGATATTTTTTTTTTTTTTTTTCCTGTATGACTCATTCTTGGAAAAAATTCCAATTGTTGTACAAATTAACTGGACCTGGAAAACTGCTGCGTAAAATTGTCCGTGAGCAAAAATACCAACTTTGCTGAAAGTTTGATTTGTTGATTATGATAATAGATGCTAAGAAATTGTCTCCTCTACAATTTCTTCTCTTCAATTCTTGGAATTTGAAAATTGGTTGGAGAACTCTTTGAATTTTTTTTTTTCCTCAATTTTTGGTGTTAAATAAAACCTATTTCAAAAGGAATCTGGTCAATCTTTTTTTAGTCTTTGAGTTTTCAGAGTTCAAAAAGCATTCTGGACAGTGGGACGTAAGCAAATTATTATATAGAATACATTTGTGTATATGTGCAGTCATTCATAGTAAAAGCAATGCAAAGGTGTATGCAATACTTGAATTATAGTAATGCTGATGGGCATATAAAAAGCTAAAAATTAAACTAAATGAGATTACTTTCTATTCTGTTATGTTTACCATATTATGAGCAGATATGTCTATTATTTACTCTTTAGGATTTGGATTGGGATGATCTTGTGGAATATGGATTCAGCAGTACAATAGAAGATAACTAACTCTGCAGACTCTTCACCAACCATTCCTTAATTGGAACAGTAGGCAAAAATTCTGTTTTGGAAAACCAGTTAGATTATCAGGTATGACAATTATTGTTATAGATAAAATTAGTAAAAGTTTAATGAAGGTTTAATTATGGTAATTAAGATAAGCATGATAAATCAACATGTCAGAAACATAAAAACCATACTCAAATATTGTTTAAATTTTAGGAAAATAATATGAAACCAATAAGGCAGTTAAAATAAGTAATCTGCCTATTATGGACCATCCAAGCTATACACATTGGCTTCCTCCAGATGGACTCAAACCAACATCTTTCTGAATGGGTGCCAAGTGACTGGGCCACTGTGCTGATGTCAGTGAACCAATATAATTATAAAATTAATTTTATAATTAAGCCATTAAGTTCCCTCAAATCAGTTATTACTGTTTAAATAAACAAAAGTTGAATGAAATTATATAATTCTACTAACTAATCAAAATCTAGTCCATTTATAATATGGAATATAATAAATTTAATGAAAAAAATTTAAACAAAGCTACTCAATCTACCTGGAATGTAGGAGGATTAAGTTATCTTAATTTTTTTGTTCATTATCATGGAAGAAACTTGCCTTGAACATGACTGCCTCAGCCAGTCATTGACTGTAATTGTGATCCCATTGTAAGCAGTGTTGGTTTTGGTTCCTAAACTTTTAATATTTCCACTAATGCTAAAGAAGCACAAGAACATTATTTCACCTATTACAGTATTAGTTTTCTGTTAGTTATACAATCGTTTTCATTAACTGCAAATCACACCCAACTTTAATGACAGTAGTATTCAATTTTTTTATGTAAACTGAATATCTATCACCCAGCCTCTTAAATGCTGATGCCTGAAGGTTGTGGTATAATTTTAATTTTGAAACTAGTGAATCTCTTTTCTTCATAAAAGAATCCCCCCTTTACTTTCTTAAAGTTGGATCCTTTAGTAGAGTCAGATTGTCTTAGTTTGAGTGAATGTATGTATTGTTGACATTATCATGTCCAAATGCTAGATCTTCAGCATCTAAAAGATTTGAATTTTCTGTTATTCTTGGCATTTTCTTCTAGTCCAGTGATGCCCAATCTGTGGGTCACCTTAATTTGTTAAGGGTCAGGAAAACATTAAGTTGTATTTTTAGTAAAATATGGATAAATAGTTCAAGAAAGCATTACTTCTAACTACATTTAATGCACACCATGCCAACCATGTGCTACTTGTTGCAACATGCATGTCTGGTTTTGCTGTATGTTAGCCAAATCATCAGTTAGTATTGCATAGTTGTAATGTGTACGTGCTTTTTAATCATAAAACTAACAATCTGGTATTTATTTCTTGGTGTCAGTAACTTCAAGTGAAAAACGACTTCAGTGAGAAGGTGTTCATGACTAAGTAACAAATTACTTCAATAATGATAGTAGCAGTGATAAAGCCATAATGCATCATATGCACAGATTCATTCCAGTGAATCTCTGAAACCAGCTAAATTACAACATTAGCATTGGCAAGGGCACATGATGCAAGAAAGCAAGCTTATATAGCATCAGCCAAAAAAAAAAAAAAAAAAAACACACACACCCTTCTCATTTCACCCATCCACCCACTCCAAGTGTTTGTCTAGTTCTGCCTTGAATCTGTTTAAGCTATCAACTTCTACGACAGATGGAAGTTTGTTCCAGCAATCAACCACCCACTGGCTAAAGGCAAACTTCTGCACATCTATCCTACAACTGTCTTTCCTCAATTTGAATTTATGCCCTCTCAGGTGATTATTCTTAGCAAGAGGAAGAATCCTATCAGCGAGCATGCTCAAAAACCATTCAAGGCTTTATACACCTCTATCAGATCACCTCGCAGCTGCCTAGTCTCCAGACACTAACTTGCAAAACTTAAGCCTTTCTTCATAAGAGCAACCCATTGTTCCATTCACTAATCTTGTTGCCAGGTGGGAAGGAGCAGCAGTGCATAGCACATGCTTCTTGATTAGACCGGGGTTCGAGCCCGTCACCACCAAATACGGAGGATGCGGAAAGGTCAGGGAATGACCACCGCATATCCCAGAGCAATATGGCCTTAGTTGCTAATGCTCCTAAAAAACCAAATAACAAACAAACTAATCTTGTTGCCCTTCTCTGTACTTGTTCCAACAGCTCTACATCTTCCTAAAATGAGGCATCCAGACCTGTATACAGTACTCAAGGTGTGGCCTGACCATTTCCTTATACAAGGGGATAATGACCTCCTTATCCCTGCTAGAAAAATTTTTGTATATCATTGACAAGACACCATGAGCTACTCTTGTAGACTGTCTGCACTGTCAGAAAACTTCATATCTGCCTGCACAATTATTTAAGTAATAAATGTGATTGTTTAAGAAGAGTGGTGATATGAAAATAGCCACCATTTAAGGGATTTGACATCTTCATTAAAAAAAAAAATTTCTCACTGCAACACTCTTTCCCAAGTTTTAGTTCAGTCAGAGCTTTACTGAGTTGGTAAAATGGGTTGCCTCAAAAAGGTTGAACCTCTGTTCTAATCAACCTTTTTATAAATCCTATATAGTTTTCACAAGTGGAATTGCTACACAAAAGTGATCTAAATAGATATTTGATCTGTTTATCAACAGGATTTGCCCTTTTCACTCTCCCTTTCTAGGCGTAGGGAAGAGAGAAAGGTTGCATGAGTTTTTCTTCCAGGAACTAGGAATTCTCATCCCAGTAATCCAGCTTGAGGGGGATCTGCATTTTTTATGTGAATTTTAAAGACAGCTAAACAGATTTCTACTCATCCTGTTGCAATTGCAGCATCAATAAATCCACTAACAAAGGGCACACCATATGGTGTTTTCACTTAAAACCAGATAACAACAGAGCATCTCAAAAGCAGTTTAAAGTGTGTAAAAAAAAAAAAAAAAAAACTTAGTTTCTTTGCATATATTTGAAATTTTTTTTTTTGATATGAAATTTAAAAAACTAATTGTCTTCAAATTGATTTTTGAATAATATGAATTCAGTCTTTGAAATTTTTGTACATTTTTGGAAATACAAGTAAAAGAAATTAAGTGTTTATTTTTGTTTTACAGATTTTCAGTTGTACAGCAATGATGGTCACTAAATATCCTGGTATTCCAACTAGTTCATGGCTGAACTTCTTCCCTCCCGTGGGTCTGACACCTTGTCGTGGTGGGAGGGCTTGTGTATCTGAATGATCATGAAGAAATTTTTTGTAACCATAAATGGTTACAAAATAATGGGAAAGCCACATGTGAAAGATCAACAAAGATCAGACCAAAGTTTATACTCTGTATAGTATTTCATTTCAATCTTTGTTATTACTGCCTACATTTGAGAAGGCATGGTCAATGTGCCATATTTTACAATGTTAAATAGCAATTCCTATTAAAGCCTAAAAATAAATAATTGAAAAATTAAGTGTGGAATTTTGTAACTAAAAGTGCATACTTATGGGGCAAGCTGTAAATTATAACAAACCCCAAATTTATCAGTTTATTCCATGTACATAAACTAATCTCAACATGCACAAAAACAAAGAAGTGGTGATATTGAGCAGTTGTTAATTTCATGTGCATTTTATGTTAACAACTTGACTGAATATATTTCATGGCATGTTTGGTGCCATTAGATGCAACAGTGGCACCAAATGTTTTAATTAGGTCTACAACAGATTTGTAACACTAACAAAATTGGTATGTTCAAATTTTTAGAAATTTTATAAAGCTAATCAGTCCTGTTATAATAACTGTCTGAAGGTGAATTAAGGTTACCCTGTTGTAATACAAATAGCTATTAAACCTTTTCTAGTTTCATTAATGAATATTTTCCAAAATAGAAAATACATGCTGCTTGTTGAAGAAAAAGTTTGCACATCACTTAGCAAAATTCAAAACATTTTCAGAGTAAATTCCCAACAATAAATATTCAAAATGCTGAATATTTGTTGTTATGAATGCAAATAATTCAATTAACCCATAATAGTCAGGCACTTTTATAATGTGGGTAGGGTAGCATGGTTTTTTGTTTTTGTCCAGCAAAAGAAATTGACCATAGAACACTCAATTTACAGACGGTATACACAGAACAATGTGGCTTTAGTTGCTGATGTTCCTAAAACCTTTCTACAACACTCTTCTTGAATAAATCTTCCCTTCTCATCTCCATATTTTTAATGTCCTGCAGAAACCCCCTTGCCCTGACCAAAGAAAACAATTACAAGCAGATTATATTGATGCCTCAGTCTTCATTGTATTTGATGTTTGACTACATATTTCTAAATTTAATGGTGATATTTCTTCCCCCCCCCCCATGCTGACACATAAATTTGCTATTGTACAGCTGGGTGGCTTAATGCAAAGCAGAAATTAAGTTCAGGTGGAACATATTTATTGTGATGAGACTGTAATAAAAATTCAGTGTATCCCTGCTATTTTGTAATTCCCTCCTTTAAAAAGCAAGTGCCAGTTTGCTTACAATCCCCTATTCTAAAAAATACCAAAGGGGGAAAAAAGACCTTATTTCTGAGATCCTAGGTAAGAAAATTAGTTGGTTTTAAATTTTATAAAACATTTAAATGTGGAAGTAGAAATAAAACACTAACATCGCTATATCTGTTTTCATTCAGCGTTGTCACTCTTCTTCCATCCCAAAGCATCAATGAACAAAAACACTAAAGCTTTATGTAGAGGTACACAGACTGTCACTGAAGCAAAGTTTATCAAGGTTGTTTCAGTGACAATTTCTTTCAAGTAGTCCCAAAGAGAAACTGCTAGGTGTCTCCAGTACATCAATATTAGCAGAGCATAAAGCACAAAGTTCCCATGCTGGGAACATGATCAAAAGTAAGCACTTAAATCTCTTGCTATTCACAATCATTTGAAATGCTAACCTACTATGAACTGGAACAAGCTAGGTTATACAAAAACCATTCAATTATTCACAGTATGTGTTTATAAAAAGACACTGATTCCCAAAAAATGGGAAAGTATGTTTCTAATCAGAATGGCCATTGCATTATGTGTTGGTGGTTCACCCATGTCCAGTCCTTTCCTTCCCACTGTTATCCAATTTCAAAAATAAATTAAGTTTGAGAAGGACATTAGGTAGGAATACTTCTAAGTGAGTAAATTGAATAAAACTATTTTCTATGTCTAGGACAAATGCTTGGAGATATGAAAGCTATATAAAGTCATTGTTGGGAACTGAATCTGTGTATATAGCTTTGAGAAAAATGGATGTGCTACTGAGTATGTGTCAATTGCATATTGTACTCTGCCATGAGAAGTATTGCTTTTTATTTAAACTGTAGAGTACTCAAACCAGATTTCAATCCATTTTGAGATCTTATTGGGCATTATGAAGACCTGAACAAACCAATGAGGAGATATCCACAATATGTGAGATAGTGCACTAAGTAAACAGTCTAGGACAACAACCTAGAGTTGTGAAAGCTATATAGTCACTGTATACACATGGATTTAATTGCCACAGCTTATTTTTGACATGGCTATGAACAAACTAGGTTTTAAAGTCACTATTATAAATCCCCCCCCCCCAATTTCTTGTTGTGGACAACTTCACAACATGCCCATAGAGGAGATCCATTAAAAAAAAAAAAATTAAATGCAGGTCTGGGTAGTAGAATAGATTTAAATTAAAGGCTAGTATACAAATGAAATGAGAATTGTTGCTTACTACTGCAGGTGTCAACAACATTCATATTGTGCTTTAACTTTTTTTTTTCTGTACAGATCAATTTTTTGTTGCTATTGGTAAAGTTTTGTTTGAACTGTGCCTCTAAGTGAATCAGTGTTTTAACCATTCAATGGAAAAATGAGTGATCATAATGGGGAGCGAAGAATTGTAGTTTTTGTTAAAAACGGTTGTTATGGTAAGTGTACGATGATGAAACCATGAGTCAGCCACGTGTGTACAAATTGCACAAGCTGTTCAGAGAGAGAGAGAGAGAGACACACAATATGCCCAAGAAGACACGAGTAATGAAAGCTAACTTTAACGACAGATCTGAATTTTGAAAAAAATTCGAGAGATCTTGAACCAAGAAAAGCTATTGGGTAAAACTTTAGAACCGGGTACCGCTTGGTGTGTACTTTGAATGGTTGGAGTGAAGGACATGATTGGTTCTCCCCTCCTAATAATCAGGCAATTGGAGGACTCTGGTGAACAGTCATGTCATGTGACCCTTTGTTCATTAAGTGACATTGCCTCAGATTTTATGGAAAATCTAGACGTTTTATACTTTGCTAGTACCATATATATGTAAAACATAAAAAAAAAAAAAAAAAAAAAATCTTTGTATAAGTGAATATTATTCTCCCAAAAAAAAAAAACTTGCTTGAATTCATCCCGAATTATTGGTGTAACATAACCTAATCTTTTTTTCACTAGCCAAAAATGAAAGTATCAAAACTACACTTTATTTCCTGAAGCGTACAGGGAGCAGCAATCATGTCTGTCACTTCAGCTGTTTGTTGGCCACACTTAGTGGCACCCTATTCTAAATTTTAGCTAGTTTTTCATCAAGGCAATGTTATTCCTCTACCACAATGAGAAGGATTTTAATAAAAAAAAAAAATCACAACATTGGAGCACGTGCCTTATTTCTATTCCTGAAAATTAAAGTCCAGCTCAAAGATTTGAGGTATCTTCCGAGGACTCTGCTTGCTGATGTTTAATATCGTGGAAATTGTAAATGGAGCCCTGAATAGCTGCAGATTGGAGTACTTTGAGGGAATAAAGATTAAAATGATTTAAAAATTTTCTCCTTTTTAGCTCCTCATGTTGTACTTCTCCTTTCAAGCTGTGCCTGCCTTTATTTAGAGTACTGCAATACCAAAGCAACTAGTGTAAAAATGCCTCCATAATGTGAGACCGACGACGCTCTAAGTAGCAACCCAGTGTGTTCATAGACCTTGAAATGTACTCTGTGCTCGTACATAAGTTTTTTTCAATTGTGGCAGTTTTTATCATGCACTTCTTTTAAGGTAAAATAAAAGAAATATGAAATGAGTTTCAGCTTCGAGCAGAGTACACTTAGTCATAGAAAATAATTAAAAACGATTAATGATAACACAGATAGGTCAGGTCAGTTACACTAAACAAATATAAAGTAATACCACTTTGAAATGGTAAGTCTTAACTTGACAAATAAGGACTAATATACTTTGGAGTAGAATATGAAACCATACAAGTTAAAATATTGATCTCTACATTAACTAAAGATGGTAATACACCACTTAAAAATAGGGGGGGGAACCTAGTCAACAACTGTAAATAATGGAATAGGGGGAGAATATTTACACTGAGTTGCAACAAAATGGGCATTACACCTCATGAGTGTTGCTAACTAAATAAACAATGTAGATTTTTGGATCAAGTCAAAAGGGTGAAAATTGATTATACAGAACACAGACTAAAAGGTTAACAGTAGCTGCAAGCAGAGGCAAAAGTGATTCTTTCATTGCTTCTATTGGACTGAGCAGCAGCATGGAAAGCAACGTAATGGAGATTTCCAGGACTTGGAGTCAGTGGAACAAATAAACACATGGGCTGTGTTAGGGTAACTAAGAGTAGAAACAGGTGCATGTACTCCAATGCTAGGAGTATAGTTAATAAATTTTATGAGCTTGAAGTGCTAATCAAGACGTTGGGATATCAGATGTGGTGTTGCACAGACATAAACAGTGCAGAATTGTAATTTGGGGAGTACAATGTACAGAAAGGATACAGGACAGGAGGGGTTGTGCTGTTGAGAAACAATCTAAGGAAGTGCATCCAATTGATGTTGGTGGACAATGCAGTGTTGAGTCTGGTGTGACATAAGCACTGGGAAAGGAAAAATGAGAGATGTGTTGTAGGCCTGATGAGCAATTGTGCAGAGAAATAGTGGGCCACTAAATCAGAATGTCTTATAAAGGGGGATTTTAACTTTCCAGATATTGACTGGAACTTGTGTGTTGGTCACTTGCACACAAGCAAGACTATTGGATGACTTTTCTATAACAGCATGTTTGAGAGGGAGTAATACTCTTGATCTGATTATCAGCAGTGATCATTCATGCATTAAGAATTTCCAGATAAAGGAACCACTGGATGACAGTGATCACAATGTACTGATATAGGAATTACTTAAAGATTTAACTACCACCAAGGCTAAAGCGAAGGGGTTTTGCTTTCGTAAAGGTGACTACAGGAGTTGCAGACAGTTTTTAAATTCTGTACACTGCGATCAACTGATGATGTTACCAATGTTGAATTCTAAATGGGAAGACTTCAGGGACCTAATTTTGGAGGCTACTAGGCTTTTCATTCCAACTAAGAAATACTGTTTAAAGTTCAGGCCTAAATGGATGTCAGATGAATTTGAGGCTCTTGGCAGAGAAGAAAAATGTATGGAATGCATATAAAATATCAGGTGACACAGAAGCCCCTGACAGATATAAGCTTGTCTGTAATCAAGTCACAAAGGAGGTTAGGCAAATTACGAGAAAACTTTGGCAAAGGATGCCAAGAAAAACGGCAAAACGTTATTTCCTTATGTAAACTCTAGAAGGAAAGGGATGAATCAGATTGGACCACTTAACATTGATGGGTTGACTATTCATGGTCATTCTCCGGTATCTGATAAACTGAATGAGTATTTTGCATCTACATTCGGTGTTGGGAATGGCAGAAATTTATCGAACTCTAACAGGGAGCTAAGTGATTTTTTAATATCTGAGAGCGAAGTGGAGGAGAAATTGAAGTAACCATAAGGAAGGCACCTTGGGTGGACAGGATCTATCCTGTTATATTAAAGGAGGCAGCAAAGGAAGTAAGCAAACCCTTAGCCATAATTATGAGAGCTTTCTTGGACTCAGGGAAGGTCCCCATTGGACTGTAGGCAGTGGTGAGCTATAGGGGGCACGCGAGAGCCCATTATTTTTTTTTTGAAAATTTGCGAGCCCATTGTTGAAACGATCATTTATTTTACATGTGAAATCCTGAATGCAATTATTGAGTATACAGCGGGGCAACATCCCCAGCATTTTAATGGCTCAATCAATCAGTTATGTATTTTAAAATTTCTTCATTTTTGATTTAATTACAGTTGGATTCCTGTTTAACCAACTTCTTTATAGCAAATTTTTTTGAAATCCTATTGGTAATTACATTTAAAATGGTTTCTGTTGAACGAAGAAAATTTCCATGTAAAGAATGGATTAGGAGAGAACTTTGTATGCATTGTTTTCACCTCTGGCCATTAAGGCAATTTAGGTAATTAAAAAGTGCGAATTAAGGGTGAAAGGGATTGCCGTTTCACAATGTTAGTGGTGTCCGTAAAACCTATGCAGTCACATACCGAGAAGTCGCCCTAGTCAATATGCTTTCCATAGCCAGTCAGAGGATTAAGAAGATTCTCAACACTGATCGCCTCTGGTCAACCTTTGTTGTGGTTCCCCTTTACTCCTACAAGAAGTTATGTTTTTCAGAGAAGTGGGTGATCCACGCCTTCCAGTAAATTTCTCCTGTCTGTTTACATGGTCACAGTAGCTGGATATCTGAGTGATTCCAATATTTTTATTATTATTAGCTATATAGTGCAAGGAAATCTGAGGCTTATGCTGCACCAGCCAGAAAATAAAAAAAAAAAAAAAAATTTCTGAATTACCCTGAGAGAGAATGAAAGTCAGAAGTAGAAGGGAATCACCAAGGAAGAGAAGAATGATATCCAGCTCAGGACCCTGGGTTTTGCACAGTATTCAAAGAACTAGTGACAATAGCAATGTGGGGGGGGGGGGTTTAAGGTAACTAAGATATTATACAGGGTTATTCAAAACGAAGTCCTGGGTTTCAGAATTTTTTTTTGGGAAAGCACGTGTCATAATCATTTGTTGCCATCGCGAAAGAACGCATAATATCTCAAGTTTCGTTCCCACGCTCGTGATGTTCGGTATGCTGCACGGCTAAACCACCAGATGGCATTGGATGCATACCGCTGTGCAGTCGTTTGTTTGCCTGTGATGCCAGTTCTGCTCTGTTGCGACATGGCTTCGGAATGTAATGAGAAAGCTTGTGTTGGAGTTTCATGTAAGTAAATCTGTTACCATTGTGCAATGCCACTTTCAGACAAAATTTAAGAAAGATCTGCTGACAGACAAGACAAACGATGGTATATGCAGTTTAAGGAGACAGGGGAAAAAGGGTAAAAGTCCTGGTCGCTCGCCCATATTAGATGCTAATGTGGAACGCAGTAGGGAAATGTGTGCGAGGAGTAACTTCTGCAGAACCACATGGAACAAGATGACACGTTTGATGACAGTGATTTTTTCTGATGAATCAACCTTCCATTTGTCAGGGAAAGTGAATAAGCAGAATGTGCGATTTTGGGGGACATCAAATCCGCATACACATGTGGAACATGAGCGGGACTCTCCAAAAGTAAATGTCTTTTGCACCATATCTCAAAGGAAAGTTTACGGTCCATTTTTCTTTTGTTAAAAGATTGTAACTGGGGAGATTTATCTGGATCTATTATGCTTATGGCTTCTACCCCCAACTACAGGACGATAGTGCGAACTTCATCCTACAGCAAGATGGTGCCCCATGTCACTTCCACCCCATAGTCTGGAATTTCTTAAACCGCCATTTACTGCAGCGATGGATCGGACGTGGAAGTGCAGCAGATCAAATCCTGGCCACCTCGGTCTCCCGACCTAACGCCATTCGATTTCTTCCTGTGGGGTTTCATAAAGGATAACGTTTTTGTGCCTCCCTTACCTGCGACTATACCAGAACTGAAAGATCGGATCACCAAAACCATTGACAGCATCACTCCTGACTTACTAAGCTGTGTGTGTGGGAAGAATTCCTTTTCCGAGTTGATGTCTGCCGGATCACTAAAGGCTCTCATATTGAACATTTATGAGGTATGTAAAAAAACTTCATTACTATACTTGCATTCTGGAAATATTTCTTTCTTCCTATGTCTGCTCATGTGTATACAGGAATTGTTTAAAACCCCAGACTTCATTTTGAATAACCCTGTATAAACTTTATGAAGATGAAATGTTGACAGATTTTGGAACTTCGTCGAGGCTTTCACTGTATAGAAAATATTCTAAACTTTAATGGCATACAGGCAATAATTAAAAACAAACAAAACTGTATGCACATCTCCAAAAATCCAGTGCGAATTAATGATTGCTAAAGAACCTGATGTGGAAACTATAAAGGTCAGGTGACAATGTAGCTTGCGGATGCCAATTGTGGGTTGGAGGAATTATCCCGCTTTGTGCAAACATTTTGAATCAGAAGTTAAATATTCCAGATTATTGAATCGACTTTTAATCTGGAATTTCGTAACCATTTAGCACTAATGATCGACATCCCGCAGGTGCTCTCTTACCTTTCAGAAGCTTTACAGAATTACTATGGTAAAAGCAGATAAATTAATTATTCTATCAATGCTATCGCTAATTTGAAAAATTATGAAGCTAAAATTGAGAGCATGTTGAAGTGAAAAGAATTTGAAGGAATCAAATTCGAAATGTAAGATTCAAAATCTTACAGAATAAAAATAATAATAAGTTGGTTTTTATTAATTAAGAAATAGGAGTTCTTGTTGTTAGTGAATACGAAAGTAATATCGTCTGATTTCAATAATAAGAATTTTTCAGCCTGGAATATAAATTTAATGGGTAGTAAGAAATAAAAGCAGAGCCATCAACTTCCGTTAGAAGCGGGGAATAATTGTAGAAAACTACTGTAAAGCGGCATGGGTCCAAACAACAACAGGCAAATTAAGGTTTATGCAGGGTCAAACTTAGTAGGGACAGTCAGGTCATAAACAGGGAGTGGTTTCTTGACCAGCACATAAGTTTCCAAATATAGGTGCTGTGGTCAGGAGATGTGGTTTTAGAACGCTACGGGGCCAAAGGTGTTATACGAGAGGGGAAGAGTTGTTTTTTGGATAATCGGCAAACATCTAAGGGCACACAGTATGGAAGAAAATCTGGTAGAATTGTAAAAAGTGGGTGTATGGTAACGCGTGCTACTGGGCAGACTGAGTAAGGGGTTTTCTAACAAATGAGAGAAGAATAAATCCGTAAATAAGTATAGGATTGGAAGGAGTCACTGAGAATAGGCGTGGTGAAATCGGGAGTAAGATGAAAGAAAAAGGGAGTGAAAGGGTGGCAGACACAGATAGAGTTGAGGTTTTTGTCGGTGTTTCTGAAGATGAGTTAGTCAAACACACCAAGTTGAGGTTTTTGTCGTGTTAAAGAAATATGAGTTAGGAACACACTAAGTTGAGGTTTTTGTCATGTTAGGAGCACACTAAGTTGAGGTTTTTGTCGTGTTAGGAAATATGAGTTAGGAGCACACAAAGTTGAGATTTTTTGGTGTTAGTGAAAATGGTTTAGAGTAAGACAAAGTTGAGATTTTTGTCGGAGTTGGTTAGGATGAGTTAGAGAGAAAGTGGAGATTTTAGTTAGTGTTAGTGAAATGAGTTAGTCTGTCAGAGTTGAGCAAGTGCTGACCAGTTTAAGATGGAGTAGTTAGTTGAGAAAGGGTAGATAATTTTTAAGATAGAATTAGTGAGAGAGGCAGTCGAGTAAGTGGAGAGAATAAGTTAAGATGTATTAGTCAGTCAGTTAGTCAGTCCATCAGCAAGTCAGTAGCAGACAGTATTTTTGAGCGAAAGGGTTGGAGAAAAGTGCCGTGCAGAAAAATTAAAATCGTTGGACAATAAAGGAAGCCCAACATATTGTCAGTGAAGACCAGAAGGCAACTAATTGAGAAGGCAGAATATGGTGAAGTTAGCTCATCGTAGGATCTTGCACAATAATTGAGAAGGAATCAACTCCCGTGTTAATAAAGATGTCAGATGCCCAGGAGAAAATGGTGCCGAAGCCGATAAAATCCGGAGCCGAACAGAAGGGAAGCCAAACATGCTAAAGGATGGAACGGATCGCTTTCAAGGAGCAAAGGAACCCGAGTCCCAGGAAGCAAATCAGATAACTCCTATCGAACCTTCCAAGGGTTTGTGAGATGTGTTCCAGATAGAATAGACCTGCTGTTCACAGCGAGAAGAATGTGCCGCAAAGCCCCTCAAGGTAACTAAGTAAGTGGCTAGTTACATAAGTTCTCATACACTCTAAGAACTGTAGGAACCCTGAAATTTGATTAGCAGGACTTTTAAAAGATACTGTGAGATGAGTGCTAAGAATTACTCAGTTGTAAGGATAGGTTATTGTAGGATATGTGCTGAAGGACATTAGCCAGGGCAAGTTAATAGATATATAAATAATTTTGGAAGGGAATACATATATATAAAATATTTTAAGTAATTGATGCCTTGTTTATAATTGCTTGATAGGCTACAATTAAATATGTTTTGGATGGGAATTAGAAGTGAGTGATACCTGTTAATAATCATTGTAATAAGTAAATTAATAAGTATTGAATTTTGTAAAGGAATAGAATGGAATTGATATTTGTTATTAATGGTTTTAATTGATGCATGATCAAATATACGTAGGAAATAATAGAACGGGTTAGTATTTGTTATTAATGGTTTTAACTGATGCATGATTAAGATATATTTGTATAAGATGAGACTAGATCATGTTGTCATATGTTTGGGTTTAATCATTTTGGTTTTGATGTATTCATGTAAATATGTGCAATAAACTGAATTTTATATATAACCTTTATGTGTTTTATGTTGTTCTGAGTACCAGCCTATCCGAAGGGAATTAAATACACCTAAGAGCTTTTCCCCTTGAACCTAAAATTTTCTGTGAAGTTAATATTCAGATGCGCAAGTGGGGAGTTATTTTAAAGGGGAACTAATCACAAGGGGATAAATAAATATATAAGAAAAAGGATATACAATTATGTAATTAAACAAATAATAAATAAAAATCCCCACAGAAAGTAAGAACACATTTAAAAAATTACCTCGTGACAAGTTATTAAATGCATTGTTTATCCTTAAAGGATAAGTTATGAATGCAACAGAGAGTGATTTTAAATTAAAGAAAATAATGATACCATTGAAAGAAATTTTAAACATGCTACCGAAAATCGTGGAATATGAAAGAACTTTCGTCTCAGTGGCCAGACGGTGAAAACCGAATGAGAAATTTAAGTTTTCTGATAAAATATGAAATAAAAATTAATAATTTTAGAGAATTTGTCAAAGATAGTTTATCTTTAAAATCGAGTGAAATTCTCTTTTCAATTAAGAAAGCCAGAAACATCTTTGAAACCATTGCGATTAGCACTGCTGAAGCTGAGCGAGCTTTCAGTGTAAGATAATATTGAGTGAATGAATGAATAATGTTGACAATTAAACATGTTGCAGATTATGCTGGCCATACATCTAAATAGAAAACAATTCTGTGTATAACAACCTTACCTTGGTCAAAACAGCCGCTACAACAGAGATTCTGTAAAGTTACACAAAAATCATTAACATAATTTGTGAGATGTAATGTTCTGTTTACACAGCAGCAAATGTTCATAGATTGTTGTGAAAATGTCTTTGAATTCACCTATTTTCCTTACTAAGTCTGCTGTAGTATGTTCTCCTGTTTGTGAAGGTTAACTCTGGAATTCTGGAAACCAATAGTTCTGATGTACTGAAGAAACTGTTCATTACTAGTTCGGAGAATCACTAGGACAGGATGCAGCCTCTATGTCACTTCTTCACTCAGTGCCACTCGATTACAGCAATGTGATATGAAACAGAATACACAAAAGGGTTAATGTCCATCTCTCCTCCAATATCAGTTACAACGTAACAAGTATACATAATAATTCAGATTTGTGACACTTAATATCCCAAGAGAATACATTGTACTTATATGTTATTTAACACTTTATATTTGTTATACATTCTGGCTATATACGATAACCATTCTTTACAATACGTAATCAGAGTTTAATAAAAACACAAAAAAAAAATGTTTAAGACAATAAACACCTATAATGCCTAAATTAAAAAAATTAGATAATATACTTGATCAATTAATGGTGTAGATATCCAGAAGGTTACATTTACATAAAATTATAATGATATAGACACTTACATTGTCTACCAGTTTAAAAAACAAAATTAATTTTTTTTTTTTTTTGTTGAACAAACAAAAATTTCGTTAATAGCATAACATATATCTGGTTACCTTTAAATATAAGTGATATTATATAATGTTACACGTTTTTTTTTTTTTTTTGCATATTATACACTTGCAATAAACAACACTAGGGGTTATTGCTAATAATAATGCAGTTAGCCCTACTTATCAGAAGAAATATGAATCCTCTCTAGCTGTTTCCTGATGGCCTGGGCTGGAGATTACTCCCACCATTCAATTTGAGGGATAGCTCTTCTCAACTTAACCAGACCCTCAAACTCCAACCACTGGGTGTAAAGGTTTGCTGTGTGGACTGCACAGCGATCGACTGGGTGGTTCCAGGGGCAACGGTAAGGGTGGTCTCTCGCAGTAGGCAATGATTTTGGGTCGGGACAGGAGAAGACTTTAGCATCCACCACGGTCCTGAAGGGAAGGGTTTCCTCTAAACATTGTGTTTTTCTTCCCCTGTGGTAAGGATGGTCTGGTAGTTATACTCAACCATGACCCAAAATGTGGGGAAGTGAGTGCCCCTGGCTTTGGGGTGGACACTATAAACTGGTTGTCCCAGGAGATCATAGCAACCTCCTCTGCCATGAGGGCACCCTCTCCATCCCTTGAGAAAAGGAAATCCACAAAGACCCAGTTGTGGAAAGGAACAAGGTACGATCGGGGGGGCGCCTTAGAGGTGACAAGTGGGATGATCTCTCTCATTCTTCAGCGTTTTAATCTTACGATCGATCAAGTATCTCTAATAAGCCCTGCTAAATCAAAACCTTTGTCCTCATATTGTGGGTCTAACCTCGAGGCAAGCGGACCTAGCATCTACCGTAGTGCTCGGTCTACTCCACTTGGTGGTTCATTTTGATCTGCATTTCCTTGTTCACTGGGGGGCTCACTCTGTTCTGTTTCTTCTCTTGCATTGGAGACAGATTCGGGAACTAACACTTCGTTCTGTGATGGGGGAATAATAGTTATCACATGCAGGGTATGAGTCACACGACTGCGATTGTGCAAATTATATCCATGTGTCTGGGTTAGCATACGGGCAGTTTCAACTATTTCTTCGGGCTGGTCTAATTCTGATTGCCTATTCTGATTCTCATCTGGAAGGATCATGGAGGGGCGGGCTCTGTAATAGGTGCGGATCTAGTTGGCTGTGTTGTGACTGGTCTGGGGTCTATTGGCAGGATCCAATAACTCTTCCCGTATGGAATCATCAAAGATCCATGTTTCTTTTCGCACTGTCTCAGTACACATTCGATCTGGTAGTTCGCTATCTTCTGATTCCTCTATTCTCAGTTCAGGAAAAACTTTCCTATCGACTACTTTTGTTAGTCAATCTACATGCACACTCTGCTTGTCTCTTGGATTATAGATTCTGTATTTCATAGTTGACTAGTGAGGTCTGACTGACTACTCTGTAGGGACCTGTACTCAAATAAGCTAATTTCTTGGTGGTACCCACCTTTATCTTAGGAGTGAAAATGTAAACAAGACTTCCTACACGAATGTTATCTACAGCTACTGATGCTCTACGTTCTTCTTGTTTCTGCACTGCTTCTTCTAAATGTTCAGAAACAATCTCGTAAGTTCTCTTAAGTCATCCACACATCTGCTCAGAATAATTTTCCAACGATGCATATCTTGTCTCACTTTGGAATGCCATAAGTCGGACAGTAACACTAAGTCTCTGTCATAGATTAAAAAGTTGGGCGATTCCTGAGTAGCACTGTGGATTGCAGTATGATACACAGCAACTGCAAGCGGAACCATGACATCCCAATCTGATTGGGATGTCATGGTTCATTATTAACATTAACAATGTGGGATAAAATATTTGCTAAAGTGTGGTTTAAACATTCAACTTTAGCGTTGCACTGGGAGTGAAAATATGATGTGCAAAGCTGATGAATGTTCAGTTTTTCGCACACTTGTCGGACCAAGGAAAGACAAAGTTCATACCTTGATCAGTGAGAATGTATTTAGGTATTCCATGTCTCGCAACCACATTATTAATAAAAGCTGTTGCAACTTCCTCTGCCTTTTGAGTCTGGAGGGGGATCACCTCAGCATAACGAGTCAATTATTCACTGCTAACAATAAATATTTATTTCCTCTCAAAGTCATCGGAAGAGATCCGAGAATATCCAGGGACACTCTTACCCAAGGCCAGTACTCCACCGGAACTCTCATCAGGGCTGCCTTAGCTTTAGGATTGTATCCCTTACGTTCCATACAAGATGGGCATGACTCAATGTAATTCTTGACATCACTGTACATCACTATCCAAAAAAAATCTTTTCTGATTTTCTCCAATGTCTTCTGTAGCCCCTAATGTCCTCCACTGAGAACATTATCATGGCATGCCTTCAACACTTCTGTTTTCAAGCCATCTGGAACTACTAATTGTTCGATGGGCTCTTGTCACGTAGCTCCAGGGTCAGATAAAGTGTAATAATATAGTATTCCTTCTTTAGTTAGATAGAAGGAATCTGGGATTTTCACTGATGCCTGGGGTATTCCTTCCAACTGTTCAATTAACTTTTGTAAAATTGGATCTTCTCTTTGCAGAGTTTTAATCAAAGTTCTGGTTTGTTGCTGGGGTATAACCAGTGATTCCATGGTTACATCAGCTGATATGGGAGCGACTAACTCTGTAGTTCTAGATTTCTTTGGCCTTTTATTTTTTCCATCCTCTTCTAGCACTGGTCTTGAAAGAAAATCTGC